>NW_027260814.1:0-57500 GCF_045791955.1 Oncorhynchus clarkii lewisi
CTGGATTCTGTGTTGTGGTGACATGACTGATGTAGTAGTGCTATAGCACTGGATTCTGTGTTGTGGTGACATGACTGGTGTAGTAGTGCCCAAGCACTGGATTCTGTGTTGTGGTGACATGACTGCTGTAGTAGTGCTGTAGCACTGGATTCTGTGTTGTGGTGACCTGACTGATGTAGTCGTGCTGTAGGACTGGATTCTGCGTTGTGGTGACATGACTGATGTATTAGTGCCCAAGCACTGGATTCTGTGTTGTGGTGACATGACTGGTGTAGTAGTGCCCGAGCACTGGATTCTGTGTTGTGGTGACATGACTGATGTAGTAGTGCTATAGCACTGGATTCTGTGTTGTGGTGACATGACTGGTGTAGTAGTGCCCAAGCACTGGATTCTGTGTTGTGGTGACATGACTGCTGTAGTAGTGCTGTAGCACTGGATTCTGTGTTGTGGTGACCTGACTGATGTAGTCGTGCTGTAGGACTGGATTCTGCGTTGTGGTGACATGACTGATGTAGTAGTGCTATAGCACTGGATTCTGTGTTGTGGTGACTGTGTTGTGGTGACATGACTGATGTAGTGCTATAGTGGCTGTAGATGTACTGGATTCTGTGTTGTGGTGACATGACTGATGTAGTAGTGCTATAGCACTGGATTCTGTGTTGTGGTGACATGACTGATGTAGTAGTGCTGTAGCACTGACTCAAAAAAAAAAGTTTTAAAAGACTGCATATCAAAATCCAAACAATTAAAAAATAATAATAATTAACCTGCATGAACAAAGTCTATGGAACATTCATGACACAGAATTTTATGGAGATTAAAAGTATTGGCTTGTATCTTTCCTCGGCCAAATACCCTTAATTGTTAATTGGTATAGCATAGCGACATGTCAAAAGTGGCATTCTTTAGGTGCTAAATACTAATGACTTTTGAGCAATAGACCCAACCATGTCTGTAATGTGTATTACAGAGCAAGTGTAAAGTCTAAACCTCACTGAATTCTAATTCCTCAGTGCCAGCCCTTCCCTTCTCTGTTCCACTATTCTTAATTTTTTTTACATTGTGAACTGGGTTCTTAGTTATTTTCAATTACTTCATGTAGCATCCCTCATTTTTCATTTCCTTGGTAGAAAATCAGTTGTGACAGGTACACTCTGACAGTACAGAAAATCTAGCCTCGGTCATTAGAGTTAATATTGTGTTTCTTTGGCAATCCTTCATCATTTTTGGGTCTCATTGACTATTTTTCTTTATAAAATATTAAGTATTCAAACCTCATTTGCATCCTTATTTTTCAATTTGCTGCCGCAGTAGTTTAATTTATTCCATATAATTTCTTTTTCTGAGAGGGACATTAATCATTGCCTGTTCCTTTTAGTGCCTCTGGGTTTTATCAATAAAATAAAAACCCTTCCTTCAAATGAATACGATCAAACATTTTGCCAAGGGACATCAGTAATCTTAACCGTGCACACACCCTCTCCGATCCAGCTTGTTTTATTCACTCATTGGTTTATTTATTTCGCTACTTATCTATTTATTTGGACCGTATATAGACAGTAGAAAGGGAGAGGTTGGCTGTTCAGAGAGGAGGGTTAAAGAGAGCAAACCACCTTATCGTTTTATCCTCCTTCCCCCTGATCATCATCCTCATAAGACGCCACGGGATTTTTTTTTCCTTTCATTTTTTTTAATAGCTGATAGTCATGTGTGAAGAAAGGGGGGGAGGTAGTTATAGAGATTTAACTATCCTTTACAAATTGATTCACACTTCAGCAGCACACAAGGTCCAGTAAGTAAATTACCAGGAGGACACAATGTTAATTCTCTATCCTCTGTATTATTACTGCTCTCTCTTCTCAGTCCAGGAGATGACAGGTCTGTACGGTGTCACTCTCTCTTCTCAGTCCAGGAGATGACAGGTCTGTACGGTGTCACTCTCTCTTCTCAGTCCAGGAGATGACAGGTCTGTACGGTGTCACTCTCTCTTCTCAGTCCAGGAGATGACAGGTCTGTACGGTGTCACTCTCTCCTCTCAGTCCAGGAGATGACAGGTCTGTACGGTGTCACTCTCTCTTCTCAGTCCAGGAGATGACAGGTCTGTACGGTGTCGCTCTCTCTTCTCAGTCCAGGAGATGACAGGTCTGCACGGTGTCACTCTCTCTTCTCAGTTCAGGAGATGTCAGGTCTGTACGGTGTCACTCTCTCTTCTCAGTCCAGGAGATGACAGGTCTGTACGGTGTCACTCTCTCTCCTCAGTCCAGGAGATGTCAGGTCTGTACGGTGTCACTCTCTCTTCTCAGTCCAGGAGATGACAGGTCTGTACGGTGTCACTCTCTCTCCTCAGTCCAGGAGATGACAGGTCTGTACGGTGTCACTCTCTCTTCTCAGTCCAGGAGATGACAGGTCTGTACAGTGTCACTCTCTCTCCTCAGTCCAGGAGATGTCAGGTCTGTACGGTGTCACTCTCTCTTCTCAGTCCAGGAGATGACAGGTCTGTACGGTGTCACTCTCTCTCCTCAGTCCAGGAGATGACAGGTCTGTACGGTGTCACTCTCTCTTCTCAGTCCAGGAGATGACAGGTCTGTACGGTGTCAATCTCTCTTCTCAGTTCAGGAGATGTCAGGTCTGTACGGTGTCACTCTCTCTTCTCAGTCCAGGAGATGACAGGTCTACATGGGGTCACTCTCTCTTCTCAGTTCAGGAGATGACAGGTCTGTACGGTGTCACTCTCTCTTCTCAGTCCAGGAGATGACAGGTTTACACGGTATCACTCTCTCTTCTCAGTCCAGGAGATGACAGGTCTACATGGGGTCACTCTCTCTCCTCGGTCCAGGAGATGATAGGTCTACATGGGGTCACTCTCTCTCCTCGGTCCAGGAGATGATAGGTCTACATGGGGTCACTCTCTCTCCTCGGTCCAGGAGATGACAGGTCTACATGGGGTCACTCTCTCTTCTCAGTCCAGGAGATGACAGGTCTGTACGGTGTCACTCTCTCTTCTCAGTCCAGGAGATGGCAGGTCTGTACGGTGTTACTCTCTCTTCTCAGTCCAGGAGATGACAGGTCTGTACGGTGTTACTCTCTCTTCTCAGTCCAGGAGATGACAAGTCTGTACGGTGTCACTCTCTCTTCTCAGTCCAGGAGATGACAGGTCTGTATGGTGTCACTCTCTCTTCTCAGTCCAGGAGATGACAGGTCTGTACGGTGTCACTCTCTCTTCTCAGTCCAGGAGATGACAGGTCTACATGGGGTCACTCTCTCTTCTCAGTTCAGGAGATGACAGGTCTGTACGGTGTCACTCTCTCTTCTCAGTCCAGGAGATGACAGGTTTACACGGTATCACTCTCTCTTCTCAGTCCAGGAGATGACAGGTCTACATGGGGTCACTCTCTCTCCTCGGTCCAGGAGATGATAGGTCTACATGGGGTCACTCTCTCTCTCCTCGGTCCAGGAGATTATAGGTCTCCATGGGGTCACTATGTGTGGACATTAGGGTGCATGCCCTAGACGTCAGCTAGCTATCATCCATTACCATTATCTGAATCAGGAAGAGCAGCAGAACAACTGCACTTTATTGACACATGATAGATCCATAGAATAGTACCCATTTCCTGCAGTGACCTCATGGGTGGAATGTTATTAACATTTCTCACTATGTCAGAATTAATAAACATTGTTTTAAAAAATACACCAAAATAATACACCAAAAATACACCAAAAATCCGGTGTTTCCGTGCTAGACGGTATTGTTATGTGTACGCATGACAGACTAAAAAGCCCAGGTCCTTAAGACAACTTCAACATGCAAAGGTTGGTCCAGCATGCAAAGGTTGGTCCAGCATGCGAAGGTTGGTCCAGCATGCGAAGGTTGGTCCAGCAGTCGAAGGTTGGTCCAGCATGCGAAGGTTGGTCCAGCATGCGAAGGTTGGTCCAGCATGCGAAGGTTGGTCCAGCAGTTGAAATATTGATCCACCCCTTAGCTAATGACCCAAAACAAGATTTTTTTTCAAGGCCATGAAAACCTCCCCTCAAAGTCCAAACTTCAGTATGGGATTCAGGAAGCTATAGAAAATGGATATTATATGATAGCCCCCTTGAAGGCATCCTGCTCATTAAGATGATGTGTTAATCTATATTAAATTACTATTAAAATAGTCTGCCCACCAAAAGAGTTCAAGTCAGCGTTTTCCAAACTTCATCCGGTAATGACATCATTCTTCTGCTGTCATTAAGGATATTAAAAATTCATTAACAAGAAAAGTACTGCTGAGTGGTAACAGATCAGTGAGCAGCATCCCCCTTCATGTTCCTCAGACAAATCCTTTGAACACTAGTATGGTATAGTATAGTACAGTATAGTATTGTATATTAGTATATTATAGTATAGTCGTATAGTATAATATAAAAGTACTGCTGAGTGGTAACAAATCAGTGAGCAGCATCCCCCTTCATGTTCCTCAGACAAATCCTTTGAACACTAGTATGGTATAGTATAGTACAGTATAGTAATGTATATTAGTATATTATAGTATAGTCGTATAGTATAATATAAAAGTACTGCTGAGTGGTAACAAATCAGTGAGCAGCATCCCCCTTCATGTTCCTCAGACAAATCCTTTGAACACTAGTATGGTATAGTATAGTACAGTATAGTATTGTATATGAGTATATTATAGTATAGTCGTATAGTATAATATAAAAGTACTGCTGAGTGGTAACAAATCAGTGAGCAGCATCCACCTTTGTGTTCCTCAGAAAGATTCTATACAGACACTTTACATGACTTTATATAGCTTTGGTAACAATGTATATAGATTTATATAGCTTTGGTAACAATGTATATAGATTTATATAGCTTGGTAACAATGTATATAGATTTATATAGCTTTGGTAACAATGCATATGGATTTATATAGCTTGGTAACAATGTATATAGATTTATATAGCTTTGGTAACAATGTATATAGATTTATATAGCTTGGTAACAATGTATATAGATTTATATAGCTTTGGTAACAATGTATATAGATTTATATAGCTTTGGTAACAATGTATATAGATTTATATAGCTTGGTAACAATGTATATAGATTTATATAGCTTTGGTAACAATGCATATAGATTTATATAGCTTGGTAACAATGTATATAGATTTATATAGCTTTGGTAACAATGTATATAGATTTATATAGCTTGGTAACAATGTATATAGATTTATATAGCTTTGGTAACAATGCATATAGATTTATATAGCTTGGTAACAATGTATATAGATTTATATAGCTTGGTAACAATGTATATAGATTTATATAGCTTGGTAACAATGTATACAGATTTATATAGCTTTGGTAACAATGTATATAGATGTATATAGCTTTGGTAACAATGTATATAGATTTATATAGCTTGGTAACAATGTATATAGATGTATATAGCTTTGGTAACAATGTATATAGATTTATAGAGCTTGGTAACAATGTATATAGATGTATATAGCTTTGGTAACAATGTATATAGATTTATATAGCTTGGTAACAATGTATATAGATGTATATAGCTTTGGTAACAATGTATATAGAGGTATATCGCTTTATGTCACTTTGTTAACAGTTTATATTAATTTATGTAGCTGTGGTAACACTTTATATAGCTTTATACACCTTTTTCCTCCAAACATAACGATGGTCATTATGGCCAAAGAGTTATATTTGTGTTTCATCAGACCAGAAGACATCTCTCCAAAAAGTATGATCTTTGTCCCCATGTGCAGTTGCAAACCGTAGTCTGGCTTTTTTATGGCGGTTTTGGAGCAGTGGCTTCTTCCTTGCTGAGCGGCCTTTCAGGTTATGTCGATATAGGACTCGTTTTACTGTGGAAATAGATACTTTTCTACCTGTTTCCTCCAGCATCTTCACAAGGTCCTTTGCTGTTGTTCTGGGATTGATTTGCACTTTTCGCACCAAAGTACGTTCATCTCTGGGAGACAGAACGCGTCTCCTTCCTGAGCGGTATGACGGCTGCGTGTGTCCCATGATGTTTAGACTTGTGTACTATTGTTTGTACAGATAAATGTGGTACCTTCAGAATTTTGGACATTACTCCCAAGGATGAACCAGACTTGTGGAGGTCTACAATTTTTTTTCTGAGGTCTTGGCTGATTTTTTTTTGATTTTCGCATGATGTCAAGCATAGAGTTTGAAGGTAGGCCTTGAAGTACTTCCACAGGTACACCTCAATTTGACTCCAATAATGTCAATTAGCCTATCAGAAGCTTCTAAAGCCATGACATAATTTTCTGGAATTTTCCAAGCTATTTAAAGCCACAGTCAACTTAGTGTATGTAAACTTCTGACCCACTGGAATTGTGATACAGCGAATTATAAGTGAAATAATCTGTCTGTAAACAATTGTTGGAAACATTACTTGTGTCATGCACAAAGTAGATGTCCTAACCAACTTGCCAAAACTATAGTTTGTTAACAAGAAATTTGTGGAGTGGTTGAAAAATGAGTTTTAATGACTCTAAACTAAGTGTATATAAACTTCTGACTTCAACTGTAGCTTTGGTTCACTTTATATATATATATTCATATGCATTAACTAACAAACTATTTATAGTTACATTTGTAAATAATTATAAACATTCATAAGCATTTATAAATACAAATAAGCATTTATAAAACGTATTCGTGAACCTTTTTCTAAAGTGTTACCATAGCTTTTAAAGGCATTAGGAAACATTCCTAGATTTACAACTTGCTACAAGCGTTTGTCAAATCCTGACATCCCATTCTACTGTAGAATAGCTGTGGTGTAGATGATGTCGATGTGATGTGGATGGTATATGTGTTTGACACTTTAGGAAAAGGTCTATTGCAACACAGCAATGGCCAACCATTCTGTGCTCTACAGAGTTGATGGGACTCAAAGATGTTGCCAGTGAATGAAAGCCAGATCCTGTTTAACTTCCCTTTGGCATGCTTTACAAATTAAATAAAAAACAAGCACATACAATAAAATCCTAGAGTTGTATCCCTAAATGTCACAATGTGATTCCACCTAAAACACCCAGGATGCATCCCAAATGGCACCTAATTCCCTATGTAGTGCACTACTTTAGACCAGAGCCAGTAGAGTGCTAGTTAAAATAATAGGGTGTGTTTAGGACACACAGGACATTTTATATGGTCTACATAGCAACCATAAAATATGTTTCTGGAGGGTCAAGCGTGGCAACAAAAAAGATTTCTGTGTGTTCATGGTGTTTCTAAGTTAATATCTGCCCATAATGTGTTTGTACTTTACATCTCACAGTATTTAACATTTGCACTCCATTTTGTCGGTCAGGGCCCAGTGAGTATGTACAACAATTTCATTTGGCGCTATGGGGTTTTCTCACCATTTTAATGGGTTCAATTGAATCCACATCTCGATGGATATATACAGTACAGCGCCTTTTATTGATGCAGGCCCACGTTTAGTAGTTAAGTATTCTCTCGGTGAAGCTCTATCAATTTGGCTTTCAAGACGCTGAAGCCTTGGAGCTTCTGATGACCTGTGTGAAACCACTTCAGTCGTGGATGTGAAGAGAGTCTTCACACACACACACACACACACACACACACGCACACACACACACGCACGCACACACACACACACACACACACACACACACACACACACACACACACACACACACACACACGCACGCACACACACACACACACACACACACACACACACGCACGCACGCACGCACACACACACACACACACACACACACACACACACACACACACGCACGCACGCACGCACGCACGCACGAACACACACGCACGCACACACGCACGCACACACACACACACACACGCACGCACGAACACAAACACACACGCACACACACACAAACACGCACGCACGAACACACACACACGCACACATACACCTGTAAAACACCCCCAATTACTTTCTATACCACTATTTAAAAAAGTAAAGTCCCAAATAAATGTCCGGAAGGATCAACCACTCAACAACGATAGTTTTACTGAAGATACATTTTTTTTTTTTAAATACAACTGTCATGATCGGTCGGTAAGAAGTTTGCTGAAGAACTACTCCCCTATTGTGTTACTTTAAGCCTGAGTCTCCATTGGGCTTCAGTGACCCACTGTACAACACCATTAGCTAGCTGTCTACGCTGTGTTCCAAATGGCACCCTTTTCCATACATAGTGCAGTGCTTTAGAACTAAAAGCCCACTGGTCAAAAGTACACAGCCAAATGGGCCAGTGTTTCCTTGTGTTGATTTTTCAGTGTAACGTTTCTTACTGTCAACTGTTACATTCAGTCTGTAAGTGTTAAAATTAACACTCTGTGTTGGTGTTAATAACCAGTGGTAAAAAACCAAAACCCCGCCCACCATTAACATATTTCCCAGCATGCTTTATTGCAGGTTCATTTTTAGAATTGTTTGTTTCAATCTTTATCCAAATAAGGCTTTACACTAACAGTGTGATAATTGAATCCTAAAAATGTTGGACCCGTATGGACACTGGAACAGTGTTACATTTAAACTGACTGTGTTGATTTAACACTGGATCATTATCTATGTAGTGCACTACATATGTAATAGAGTGCCATTTGGGACTCATCCGACTATGCCATAATTAATAGATCTGACACCTGAAGAGAGAGAGAGAGACAGTCACATCCATCTATTTAGTAAAGACTTCTTATTCCCCTCAATAACTAACTGATCTGGCACCTGGAGAGAGAGAGAGAGAGAGAGACAATCACAGTCATCTATTTAGTAAATACTACTTCTTCCCCTCAATAACTAACTGATCTGGCATCTGAAGAGAGAGAGAGGAGAGACAATCACAGCCATCTATTTAGTAAAGACTCTTTCCTTCCCGTTAATAACAAACTGATCTGGCATCTGAAGAGAGAGAGAGAGAGAGGAGAGACAATCACAGCCATCTATTTAGTAAAGACTCTTTCCTTCCCGTTAATAACAAACTGATCTGGCATCTGAAGAGAGCGAGAGAGAGGAGAGACAATCACAGCCATCTATTTAGTAAAGACTCTTTCCTTCCCGTTAATAACAAACTGATCTGGCATCTGAAGAGAGAGAGAGAGAGAGGAGAGACAATCACAGCCATCTATTTAGTAAAGACTCTTTCCTTCCCGTTAATAACAAACTGATCTGAAATATAAAGATAACAGTCCCCTCCCTCCCTCCCTCCCTCCCTCCCTCCCTCCCTCCCTCCACTCCTTTCCCAAATTCCAACATTAAGTTGGAGCCCATTTAAATGAAATCAGAAAAGATAATGAAGGAGTCGTCTGCCCTGTGTTGAGGCTTGATGACTGAGGCCTGCTCTGCTGCTCTGCTCTACAGGACACTCATGGCCTGTGTCCTAAATGCACCCTATTCTCTATATCGTGCACTACTTTTGACTAGATCCCTATGTGGTCTAGCGGTCAAAAGTAGTGCACTAAATAAGAAATAGGGTGCTGTGTGAGATGCCACCGTGGACAACAGAGAGAGAAAGAGGGCCGGTGGGCTGCTGGTGATGGTGGGTCGCTATAAAGCATTGGGGGTAATAAGACTGATGAGGTCTTAGCTGGGTGATTTGACTCTGATGTGAATTAGAGTTAAAGGGAGCACCCCGCTGAGTGCGTACTTAAGACAATCTCTGTCATTTACTAACATACATTTATTGTTAATATGAATATCCCCAGGATCCATGCTAATAACTATAGCTAGCTCCAATGGTGTGTCTTTTAATGTCCCATTCCATGATTTCTTGCTCAATGTTTATCTCTTAGGAATTGCACAGTGGCACACAGAACAGCACACAGAGCTGATCTATTTAAATTCCCTTCCTGGGCTATTTACATTCAGAGTAATAGTGGGAAATAACAGGGCCCTACTAAACAATGTGCATTTCCATGTCTCCCCCACGAGCAGCTGCCATAACAAGGCCAATAGGCCATCGCCCCCTTGATTGGAAACATAATAAATGAATCATTGATCATAATCTGGAACCACACACAACATCATGGTGTGTTTACATCTCCCGCTTTAAATGTGACTTATTGTAAACAACAGCATTTCACCGGTGTTTCATGATTTCATAGTGCTGTCATCGTTGCCCTATGAGTGTCAGTGTGGAGGGTGATGCTATACTGTTGGTGATGTTTGAGGATCTAGCTGTTTCCATTGAGGTTTTACAGCATCCTGTGTAGCAAGCTTTCTTCTCCTTCTTTCTTGTCCAGGAATGCAGTAAATATATTATTGAATCACATCCTCTGGCCCTGTGTGCTCCCATTACTCAGGGAGTATAATCTCTAATGATAGGCTATCATCAACGTGGTGGGTCGAGCTGCACCATCGATTAGAATTCCTCCAAAACGCTTTTATGTTTATGAGAAATCATCCTAATAGCCCAGAGTCTGCATAGTTGGTTAGAATCCAGAGTCTGCATAGTGGATTAGAACCCAGAGTTTACATAGTGGATTAGAACCAAAAGTTTACATAGTGGGGTAGAACCCAGAGTCTGCATGGTAGGGTAGAACCCAGAGTCTGCATGGTGGGGTAGAACCCAGAGTCTGCATGGTGGGGTAGAACCCAGAGTCTGCATGGTGGGGTAGAACCCAGAGTCTGCATAGTGGGGTAGAACCCAGAGTCTGCATGGTGGGGTAGAACCCAGAGTCTGCATGGTGGTGTAGAACCCAGAGTCTGCATGGTGGGGTAGAACCCAGAGTCTGCATGGTGGGGTAGAACCCAGAGTCTGCATGGTGGGGTAGAATCTAGAATCTGCATGGTGGGGTAGAACCCAGAGTCTGCATGGTGGGGTAGAATCTAGAATCTGATATTTTTTATAAATGATCACATGTCTCTCTATTATACTTGGGAATACTTGGGAACAGATTTCGTGAATTAAAGTCAATGGGAGCTGATTTCCTGGTGTTTTTACACTAGGGAATAAGGTGCCCTATGGTCTCCGGTCGAAAGTAGTTCACTATATAGGGAATATGAGCCATTTGGGACACATCCTATCTGTTTACTCCGAGTAAGTGTGTGCTTGTCTTCAGTTGGGGTGGGGGGGGGTTTGGCGGATATCCCTCTGAGGTAGGAATCCATCAACCGCGACAGGTCCATTACCCGTCAATATCAAACAAGTTCTGTCGTCAGACCACACTCTCTTGTATCCCCATGTCCAAAACAGCAATGGAATATGACTAAGCCAACAAATGGCTTGTTTCAACAGCTCCACATTTCTTATGTTTATCTGAACATGGTTTTTATCTTTTTCTATGTTTTTCTAACTTTCTCTTAAAAAAGGAAAGGAATATCATTGGCTGTTAAATCATTGTTGACTCTTATATAGTCAGAGGACTAATAATGCAACTATAGGCTTATAATACAAAACTCTTATATAGTCAGAGGACTAATAATGCAACTATAGGCTTATAATACAAAACTCTTATACAGTCAGAGGACTAACAATGCAACTATAGGCTGACAATACAAAACTCTTATATAGTCCGAGGACTAACAATGCAACTACAGGCTGACAATAAAAAATAACAAAAAATTATTATTTTGTCCTGTAATGGGTTTGGTCACACTTTATTTTGATAGTTCCATCTAGATGACCTATAGATGGATAGTTCCTTCTAGATGACCTATAGATGGATAGTTCCTTCTAGATGACCTACAGATGGATAATCCCATCTAGATGACCTACAGATGGATAGTTCCATCTAGATGACCTATAGATGGATAGTTCGTTCTAGATGACCTACAGATGGATAGTTCCATCTAGATGACCTACAGATGGATAGTCCCATCTAGATGACCTATAGATGGATAGTTCCATCTAGATGACCTACAGATGCATAGTCCCATCTAGATGATCTAAAGATGGATAGTCCCATCTAGATGACCTACAGATGGATAGTTCCATCTAGATGACCTACAGATGGATAGTTCCATCTAGATGACCTACAGATGGATAGTTCCTTCTAGATGACCTACAGATGAATAGTCCCATCTAGATGACCTACAGATGGCTAGTTCCATCTAGATGACCTACAGATGGATAGTTCCATCTAGATGACCTACAGATGGATAGTTTCATGTAGATTATCTACAGATGGATAGTTCCATATTGATCATCAACAGATGGATAGTTCAATATTGATGATCTACAGATGGATAGTTCCATATAGATGACCTACAGATGGATAGTTCCATCTAGATGACCTACAGATGGATAGTTCCTTCTAGATGACCTACAGATGGATAGTCCCATCTAGATGACCTACAGATGGCTAGTTCCATCTAGATGACCTACAGATGGATAGTTCCATCTAGATGACCTACAGATGGATAGTTTCATGTAGATTATCTACAGATGGATAGTTCCATATTGATCATCAACAGATGGATAGTTCAATATTGATGATCTACAGATGGATAGTTCCATATAGATGACCTACAGATGGATAGTTCCATCTAGATGACCTACAGATGGATAGTTTCATGTAGATTATCTACAGATGGATAGTTCCATATTGATCATCAACAGATGGATAGTTCAATATTGATGATCTACAGATGGATAGTTCCATATAGATGACCTACAGATGGATAGTTCCATATAGATGATCTACAGATGGATAGTTCCATATAGATGACCTACAGATGCTCATACTAGCTATTGATAAGCAATTGCTTGCAAAGGTTATGGTTAGAGTTAGGGCTTGGATTCATGTTAGGTTTAGGGTAAGGTCCAGGGTTAGGGTTAGGGTTAGGGTTAGGGTAAGGTTTAGGGTTAGGGTTGTGGTTAGGGTTAGGGTTGAGTTATGGTTATGGTTAGGGTTAAGGTTAGGGTTAGGGCTAGGGTTAGGGTTAGGGTTAGGGTTAGGGTTAGGGTTGAGTTAGGGTTAGGGTTAGGGTTAGGGTTAGGGTTAGGGTTAGGGTTAGGGTTAGGGTTAGGGTTAGGGTTAGGGCTAGGGTTTAGTTATGGTTAGTGTTAAGGTTAAGGTTAGTGGATAGTTAGTTGGAATGTTGTTGCCAGTTTCTGAAACTATCTAAAAGCATCTACTTGGGACTATCCACATCAAACGCTACCATAAATTGAAAACATAACCACTTAGTCTACAACTCTGCTCGGCTACAGGAGTAACAGTTTTGAATGATGAAGAATGAATCCCCAAGAAATTCATTCCAGAAGACTTGTGTTATGGTTAAGGTTAAGGTTGAGTTAGGGTTAGGGTTAGGGTTAGGGTTGAGTTAGGGTTAGGGTTAGGGTAGAGTTATGGTTAAGGTTAAGGTTGAGTTAGGGTTAGGGTTGAGTTATGGTTAGGGTTAGGGTTAGGGCTAGGGTTGAGTTAGGGTTAGGGTTATTGTTAGGGTTGAGTTAGGGTTAGGGTTAGGGTAGAGTTATGGTTAAGGTTAAGGTTGAGTTAGGGTTAGGGTTGAGTTATGGTTAGGGTTAGGGTTAGGGCTAGGGTTGAGTTAGGGTTAGGGTTAAGGTTGAGTTAGGGTTAGGGTTATTGTTAGGGTTGAGTTAGGGTTAGGGTTAGGATTGAGTTAAGATTAGGGTTAGGGTTAGGGTTAGGGTTGAGTTAGGGTTAGGGTTAGGGTTAGGGTTAGGGTTAGGGTTAAGGGTTGAGTTAGGGTTAGGGTTAAGGGTTGAGTTAGGGTTAGGGTTAGGGTTAGGGTTAGGGTTAGGGTTGAGTTAGGGTTAGGGTTAGGGTTAGGGTTGAGTTAGGGTTAGGGTTAGGGTTAGGGTTGAGTTAGGGTTAGGGTTAGGGTTAGGGTTAGGGTTAGGGTTAGGGTTGAGTTAGGGTTAGGGTTAGGGTTAGGGCTAGGGTTTAGTTATGGTTAGTGTTAAGGTTAAGGTTAGTGGATAGTTAGTTGGAATGTTGTTGCCAGTTTCTGAAACTATCTAAAAGCATCTACTTGGGACTATCCACATC
Source organism: Oncorhynchus clarkii lewisi (assembly GCF_045791955.1). NCBI lineage: Eukaryota > Metazoa > Chordata > Actinopteri > Salmoniformes > Salmonidae > Oncorhynchus > Oncorhynchus clarkii. The sequence continues at coordinate 13,994 of NW_027260814.1, forward strand.
AAACGCTACCATAAATTGAAAACATAACCACTTAGTCTACAACTCTGCTCGGCTACAGGAGTAACAGTTTTGAATGATGAAGAATGAATCCCCAAGAAATTCATTCCAGAAGACTTGGGTTTGTTATTGTTTCATATGGGGAGAAAGGACCAGGGCTACTACATCAGCTCCCACACGACCCTGTCTCTGTTTCTCCGCTAGCTCCATCAAACACTTTTACTGAGTCACAAATGGCACCATATTCCCTACATAGTGCACTATCCTATAGGCCTTGATCAAAGTAGTGCACTATATAGGGGAACATGGTGCCGTTTGATACAGCATGGCTATCTATCTTAACCTCTGGTACAGCCTGGCTATCTATCTTAACCTCTGGTACAGCTTGGCTATCTATCTTAACCTCTGGTACAGCCTGGCTATCTATCTTAACCTCTGGTACAGCTTGGCTATCTATCTTAACCTCTGGTACAGCTTGGCTATCTATCTTAATCTCTGATACAGCCTGGCTATCTATTTTAACCTCTGATACAGCCTGGCTATCTATCTTAACCTCTGATACAGCCTGGCTATCTATCTTAACCTCTGATACCTCCTGGCTATCTATCTTAATCTCTGATACAGCCTGGCTATCTATCTTAATCTCTGATACAGCCTGGCTATCTATCTTAATCTCTGATACAGCCTGGCTATCTATTTTAACCTCTGATACAGCCTGGCTATCTATTTTAACCTCTGATACAGCCTGGCTATCTATCTTAACCTCTGATACAGCCTGGCTATCTATCTTAATCTCTGATACAGCCTGGCTATCTATTTTAACCTCTGATACAGCCTGGCTATCTATCTTAACAGCCTGGCTATCTATCTTAACCTCTGGTACAGCCTGGCTATCTATCTTAAACTCTGATACAGCCTGGCTATCTATCTTAACCTCTGGTACAACCTGGCTATCTTTCTTAACCTCTGATACAGCCTGGCTATCTATCTTAACCTCTGATACAGCCTGGCTGTCTATCTTAACCTCTGATACAGCCTGGCTATCTATTTTAACAGCCTGGCTATCTATCTTAACCTCTGTTACAGCTTGGCTATCTATTTTAACAGCCTAGCTATCTATCTTAACCTCTGTTACAGCTTGGCTATCTATTTTAGCAGCCTGGCTATCTAGCTTAACCTCTGATACAGCCTGGCTATCTATTTTAACAGCCTGGCTATCTATCTTAACCTCTGTTACAGCTTGGCTATCTATTTTAGCAGCCTGGCTATCTAGCTTAACCTCTGGTACAGCTTGGCTATCTATTTTAACAGCCTGACTATCTATCTTAATCTCTGGTACAGCTTGGCTATCTATTTTAACAGCCTGGTTATCTATCTTAACCTCTGATAGAGCCTGGCTATCTTTAACAGCCTGGCTATCTATTTTAACAGCCTGGTTATCTATCTAAACCTCTGATAGAGCCTGGCTATCTTTAACAGCCTGGCTATCTATTTTAACAGCCTGGTTATCTATCTTAACCTCTGATAGAGCCTGGCTATCTTTAACAGCCTGGCTATCCATCTTTAACAGCCTGGCTATTTATCTTAACCTCTGGTACAGCATGGCTATCTATCTTAACCTCTGGTACAGCCTGTCTATCTATCTTAACCTCGGGTACATCCTAGCTATCTATCTTAACCTCTGATACAGCCTGGCTATCTATCTTAACCTCTGATACAGCCTGGCTATCTATCTTAACCTCTGATACAGCCTGGCTATCTATCTTAACCTCTGATACAGCCTGGCTATCTATCTTAACCTCTGGTACAGCCTGGCTATCTATCTTAACCTCTGATACAGCCTGGCTATCTATCTTAATCTCTGATATAGTCTGGCTATCTATCTTAACCTCTGGTACAGTCTGGCTATCTATCTTAACCTCTGATACAGCCTGGCTATCTATCTTAACCTCTGGTACAGCTTGGCTATCTATTTTAACAGCCTGGTTATCTATCTTAACCTCTGATAGAGCCTGGCTATCTATTTTAACAGCCTGGTTATCTATCTTAACCTCTGATAGAGCCTGGCTATCTTTAACAGCCTGGCTATCCATCTTTAACAGCCTGGCTATTTATCTTAACCTCTGGTACAGCATGGCTATCTATCTTAACCTCTGGTACAGCCTGTCTATCTATCTTAACCTCGGGTACATCCTAGCTATCTATCTTAACCTCTGATACAGCCTGGCTATCTATCTTAACCTCTGATACCGCCTGGCTATCTATCTTAACCTCTGATACAGCCTGGCTATCTATCTTAACCTCTGATACAGCCTGGCTATCTATCTTAACCTCTGGTACAGCCTGGCTATCTATCTTAACCTCTGATACAGCCTGGCTATCTATCTTAATCTCTGATATAGTCTGGCTATCTATCTTAACCTCTGGTACAGTCTGGCTATCTATCTTAACCTCTGATACAGCCTGGCTATCTATCTTAACCTCTGGTACAGCATGGCTATCTATCTTAACCTCTGATACAGCCTGGCTATCTACCTTAACCTCTGGTACAGCCTGGCTATCTATCTTAACCTCTGATACAGCCTGGCTATCTATTTTAACCTCTTTACAGCCTGGCTATAAATTGTGAGCACTGCTCATATGTTCTCCAAGAGACAGTCTGCTTAAATACAGGATTGGACATTTAAATGATTTCACTTGTGACAAGCCTGCTGTGACAGAATAACAAATTCTGCTGAACAAATAGGCTCTGGAGCCTGCCGGGGTCCCTGGAGTCAACCCTCCCTCAGCCTCCAGCCCTCAGGCTCTGTTTGGTAAGGGAAGCTTGTTTCAGTATGGCAGCACTTCTGGAAACATATTGGCCTTGTTACATTGAATGAAATGCTAATTCGGGATTTGGATTGTGTGAGTAAGGGGTGGGGGGGTGGGGGGGGTTGTGTGTGTGTGTGTGTGTGTGTGTGTGTGTGTGTGTGTGTGTGTGTGTGTGTGTGTGTGTGTGTGTGTGTGTGTGTGTGCGTTGGGGATACATTTATTCAGTACAGCTGTTAATCTCAGTTTGGGTCTCAAGTCAAATAGTCCTCATTAAGGATTTAAGACTAAAACATTAGGATTTATCTACCAGCTACTGTTGTCAGATTTTCACACCCAAAAAGGGTTTTACTAAAACCAGAGAATCCAACCAAAGGATGTCTAACGGCTGTCGGGTTTCTGTTATTTATTTATTCAAATTCATTTTTCCCCCTTTTTCCTCCCCAATTTCATGGTATCCAATTGTTAGTAGTTACTATCTTGTCTCATCGCTACAACTCCCGTACGGGCTCAGGAGAGACGAAGGTCGAAAGCCATGTGTCCTCCGAAACACAACACCAACCAAGCCGCACTGCTTCTTAACACAGTGTACATCCAACCCGGATGCCAGCCGCACCAATGCGCCGGAGGAAACACCGTACACCTGGCGACCTTGGTTAGCATGCACTGCACCCGGCCCGCCACAGGAGTCGCTGGTGCGCGATGAGACAAGGATATCCTTAACGGACAAGCCCTCCCTAACCCGGACGATGCTAGACCAATTGTGCGTCGCCCCACGGAGGCTGGGCGCGAACCCAGGCTCTGTGGCACAGCTAGCGCTGCAGTGCAGTGCTCTAGACCACTGCGCCACCCGGGAAGCCCCCTGTTAGTTTTTTAAAGCTTAAAATTAATACAAAATATAATGTGAAGTGAGACATTAGAGTTTCATGGTGGCCTTAGCTCAATATTGCTCAAGCTTTCTTATCCAGGGGGTGTAAACTCTTTGGTCTATCCTTTGATGGCTTGGTGGTGGCCAGGCTTAGCGAGGTGGGAGCTGTTTGTTTGGTACGATAAGTTTATAATGCTACGATAAGCAATAGGCCAGCGGCATCTGTTTTCAAAAGACCAGCTTTGGGCTGCAGCCTTTTTTTTTTTTTAAACTGAACTTTTCTTTGTGGGTGGAATTGGACAAAAGCCTTGCATTGCATCCCAAACGGTGCCCTATTTCCTACATAGTGCAGTACCCTATGGGCCCTGGTCAACAGTAGTGCACTACATTGGGAATAGGAAGCCATTTGGTACACAGACATAGTTTCCTCTGTCCTGTCAAAGCTATTCTATAATCAGCAGAGCGTGTCCCTCCCCTCAAAGAGTAGGAAGACATTATTCAAGCTTCCTCCTTCTGATCTTGGGCCCACAACAAACCCTGTAGTCCATGGCTGACTGGTTAAAAGGAAAGGAGAGGAGTACAATGTGCCCCTGTCACCAACGACCAACCAACGGCAGATACAGCCATAGAAATAGAATTACTAGAACACTCGGGAATCCCCCCCCCCATTCAAGTCAATGATGCCATGATGGGTTACTGTATTTCTCAGTTCATATTTTTACATTATAAAAAAAGTAAAGTTACAGGCATAGAAATATAATTTCTAGACTTGGCGGAGTCCAGATTGAGGTCAGTGAGGGTGGATGGGTGGATCTGAAGGGGTGGTTTCCGTTCTAGTAATTCTATTTGTATGGACACAGGGCTGGGGTGGGGGGGGGTTCGGTATGAGTACAGCAGAAGCAGGCGACTGGTATGACTGCCACTGTGGTCGCTGCATCACCACTGAACCCTATCAGCAACACAAAGGTTACATTCCAAATGACACCCTTGTTCACTGCGGTCTCTGTTCCAAAAGCAGGGCACCAAATAAGGAATAGGCTGCCGTTTGGGACGCGGACAAAGTTACCGTAGAACCCACTTCGTATTATTTGTCTGTGATGTCAGAGGAGGGACAAAGTTACCGTAGAACCCACTTCGTATTATTTGTCTGTGATGTCAGAGGAGGGACAAAGTTACCGTAGAACCCACTTTGTATTATTTGTCTGTGATGTCAGAGGAGGGACAAAGTTACCGTAGAACCCACTTTGTATTATTTGTCTGTGATGTCAGAGGAGGGACAAAGTTACCGTAGAACCCACTTCGTATTATTTGTCTGTGATGTCAGAGGAGGGACAAAGTTACCGCAGAACCCACTTCGTATTATTTGTCTGTGATGTCAGAGGAGGGACAAAGTTACCTTAGAACCCACTTCGTATTATTTGTCTGTGATGTCAGAGGAGGGACAAAGTTACCGTAGAACCCACTTCGTATTATTTGTCTGTGATGTCAGAGGAGGGACAAAGTTACCGTAGAACCCACTTCGTATTATTTGTCTGTGATGTCAGAGGAGGGACAAAGTTACCGTAGAACCCACTTCGTATTATTTGTCTGTGATGTCAGAGGAGGGACAAAGTCACCGTAGAACCCACTTCGTATTATTTGTCTGTGATGTCAGAGGAGGGACAAAGTTACCGTAGAACCCACTTCGTATTATTTGTCTGTGATGTCAGAGGAGGGACAAAGTTACCGTAGAACCCACTTCGTATTATTTGTCTGTGATGTCAGAGGAGGGACAAAGTCACCGTAGAACCCACTTCGTATTATTTGTCTGTGATGTCAGAGGAGGGACAAAGTCACCGTAGAACCCACTTCGTATTATTTGTCTGTGATGTCAGAGGAGGGACAAAGTCACCGTAGAACCCACTTCGTATTATTTGTCTGTGATGTCAGAGGAGGGACAAAGTCACCGTAGAACCCACTTCGTATTATTTGTCTGTGATGTCAGAGGAGGGACAAAGTTACCGTAGAACCCACTTCGTATTATTTGTCTGTGATGTCAGAGGAGGGACAAAGTCACCGTAGAACCCACTTCGTATTATTTGTCTGTGATGTCAGAGGAGGGACAAAGTCACCGTAGAACCCACTTCGTATTATTTGTCTGTGATGTCAGAGGAGGGACAAAGTTACCGTAGAACCCACTTCGTATTATTTGTCTGTGATGTCAGAGGAGGGACAAAGTCACCGTAGAACCCACTTCGTATTATTTGTCTGTGATGTCAGAGGAGGGACAAAGTCACCGTAGAACCCACTTCGTATTATTTGTCTGTGATGTCAGAGGAGGGACAAAGTTACCGTAGAACCCACTTCGTATTATTTGTCTGTGATGTCAGAGGAGGGACAAAGTTACCGTAGAACCCACTTCGTATTATTTGTCTGTGATGTCAGAGGAGGGACAAAGTTACCGTAGAACCCACTTTGTATTATTTGTCTGTGATGTCAGAGGAGGGACAAAGTTACCGTAGAACCCACTTTGTATTATTTGTCTGTGATGTCAGAGGAGGGACAAAGTTACCGTAGAACCCACTTCGTATTATTTGTCTGTGATGTCAGAGGAGGGACAAAGTTACCGCAGAACCCACTTCGTATTATTTGTCTGTGATGTCAGAGGAGGGACAAAGTTACCTTAGAACCCACTTCGTATTATTTGTCTGTGATGTCAGAGGAGGGACAAAGTTACCGTAGAACCCACTTCGTATTATTTGTCTGTGATGTCAGAGGAGGGACAAAGTTACCGTAGAACCCACTTCGTATTATTTGTCTGTGATGTCAGAGGAGGGACAAAGTTACCGTAGAACCCACTTCGTATTATTTGTCTGTGATGTCAGAGGAGGGACAAAGTCACCGTAGAACCCACTTCGTATTATTTGTCTGTGATGTCAGAGGAGGGACAAAGTTACCGTAGAACCCACTTCGTATTATTTGTCTGTGATGTCAGAGGAGGGACAAAGTTACCGTAGAACCCACTTCGTATTATTTGTCTGTGATGTCAGAGGAGGGACAAAGTCACCGTAGAACCCACTTCGTATTATTTGTCTGTGATGTCAGAGGAGGGACAAAGTCACCGTAGAACCCACTTCGTATTATTTGTCTGTGATGTCAGAGGAGGGACAAAGTCACCGTAGAACCCACTTCGTATTATTTGTCTGTGATGTCAGAGGAGGGACAAAGTCACCGTAGAACCCACTTCGTATTATTTGTCTGTGATGTCAGAGGAGGGACAAAGTTACCGTAGAACCCACTTCGTATTATTTGTCTGTGATGTCAGAGGAGGGACAAAGTCACCGTAGAACCCACTTCGTATTATTTGTCTGTGATGTCAGAGGAGGGACAAAGTCACCGTAGAACCCACTTCGTATTATTTGTCTGTGATGTCAGAGGAGGGACAAAGTTACCGTAGAACCCACTTCGTATTATTTGTCTGTGATGTCAGAGGAGGGACAAAGTCACCGTAGAACCCACTTCGTATTATTTGTCTGTGATGTCAGAGGAGGGACAAAGTCACCGTAGAACCCACTTCGTATTATTTGTCTGTGATGTCAGAGGAGGGACAAAGTTACCGTAGAACCCACTTCGTATTATTTGTCTGTGATGTCAGAGGAGGGACAAAGTTACCGTAGAACCCACTTCGTATTATTTGTCTGTGATGTCAGAGGAGGGACAAAGTCACCGTAGAACCCACTTCGTATTATTTGTCTGTGATGTCAGAGGAGGGACAAAGTCACCGTAGAACCCACTTCGTATTATTTGTCTGTGATGTCAGAGGAGGGACAAAGTCACCGTAGAACCCACTTCGTATTATTTGTCTGTGATGTCAGAGGAGGGACAAAGTCACCGTAGAACCCACTTCGTATTATTTGTCTGTGATGTCAGAGGAGGGACAAAGTCACCGTAGAACCCACTTCGTATTATTTGTCTGTGATGTCAGAGGAGGGACAAAGTCACCGTAGAACCCACTTCGTATTATTTGTCTGTGATGTCAGAGGAGGGACAAAGTTACCGTAGAACCCACTTCGTATTATTTGTCTGTGATGTCAGAGGAGGGACAAAGTTACCGTAGAACCCACTTCGTATTATTTGTCTGTGATGTCAGAGGAGGGACAAAGTCTGTGACCGTAGAACCCACTTCGTATTATTTGTCTGTGATGTCAGAGGAGGGACAAAGTCACCGTAGAACCCACTTCGTATTATTTGTCTGTGATGTCAGAGGAGGGACAAAGTCACCGTAGAACCCACTTCGTATTATTTGTCTGTGATGTCAGAGGAGGGACAAAGTCACCGTAGAACCCACTTCGTATTATTTGTCTGTGATGTCAGAGGAGGGACAAAGTTACCGTAGAACCCACTTCGTATTATTTGTCTGTGATGTCAGAGGAGGGACAAAGTCACCGTAGAACCCACTTCGTATTATTTGTCTGTGATGTCAGAGGAGGGACAAAGTCACCGTAGAACCCACTTCGTATTATTTGTCTGTGATGTCAGAGGAGGGACAAAGTCACCGTAGAACCCACTTCGTATTATTTGTCTGTGATGTCAGAGGAGGGACAAAGTTACCGTAGAACCCACTTCGTATTATTTGTCTGTGATGTCAGAGGAGGGACAAAGTTACCGTAGAACCCACTTCGTATTATTTGTCTGTGATGTCAGAGGAGGGACAAAGTCACCGTAGAACCCACTTCGTATTATTTGTCTGTGATGTCAGAGGAGGGACAAAGTCACCGTAGAACCCACTTCGTATTATTTGTCTGTGATGTCAGAGGAGGGACAAAGTCACCGTAGAACCCACTTCGTATTATTTGTCTGTGATGTCAGAGGAGGGACAAAGTCACCGTAGAACCCACTTCGTATTATTTGTCTGTGATGTCAGAGGAGGGACAAAGTCACCGTAGAACCCACTTCGTATTATTTGTCTGTGATGTCAGAGGAGGGACAAAGTCACCGTAGAACCCACTTCGTATTATTTGTCTGTGATGTCAGAGGAGGGACAAAGTCACCGTAGAACCCACTTCGTATTATTTGTCTGTGATGTCAGAGGAGGGACAAAGTTACCGTAGAACCCACTTCGTATTATTTGTCTGTGATGTCAGAGGAGGGACAAAGTTACCGTAGAACCCACTTCGTATTATTTGTCTGTGATGTCAGAGGAGGGACAAAGTCACCGTAGAACCCACTTCGTATTATTTGTCTGTGATGTCAGAGGAGGGACAAAGTTACCGTAGAACCCACTTCGTATTATTTGTCTGTGATGTCAGAGGAGGGACAAAGTCACCGTAGAACCCACTTCGTATTATTTGTCTGTGATGTCAGAGGAGGGACAAAGTTACCGTAGAACCCACTTCGTATTATTTGTCTGTGATGTCAGAGGAGGGACAAAGTTACCGTAGAACCCACTTCGTATTATTTGTCTGTGATGTCAGAGGAGGGACAAAGTTACCGTAGAACCCACTTCGTATTATTTGTCTGTGATGTCAGAGGAGGGACAAAGTCACCGTAGAACCCACTTCGTATTATTTGTCTGTGATGTCAGAGGAGGGACAAAGTTACCGTAGAACCCACTTCGTATTATTTGTCTGTGATGTCAGAGGAGGGACAAAGTTACCGTAGAACCCACTTCATATTATTTGTCTGTGATGTCAGAGGAGGGACAAAGTTACCGTAGAACCCACTTCGTATTATTTGTCTGTGATGTCAGAGGAGGGACAAAGTCACCGTAGAACCCACTTCGTATTATTTGTCTGTGATGTCAGAGGAGGGACAAAGTTACCGTAGAACCCACTTCGTATTATTTGTCTGTGATGTCAGGAGGGACAAAGTTACCGTAGAACCCACTTCGTATTATTTGTCTGTGATGTCAGAGGAGGGACAAAGTTACCGTAGAACCCACTTCGTATTATTTGTCTGTGATGTCAGAGGAGGAACTGATGATGTTTAGCTTGAAAATAATTTTACAAAAATAACTTAACTAACGACAGAACTCTCACTGTTATGGCTTTATGCATTTTTTTTGCCAGTGTTTTTTTGGCAAACATCAGATTGCTTTTGCATAAAGAACTAAAGAGCATCTATACATTTCCGCTCTCCCCCAAAACTGTATTTTTATGAACTAAGAAATATACTGGAGTCATGCACTGGAGTTGGATCTATGATGTAAAATAAGGTCAGGAGGATAGGAGAGGGAGAGCAGAGAGAGAGCGAGGAGCTGGCTGCAACATGAGAGATCTATGATGTAAAATAAGGTCAGGAGGATAGGAGAGGGAGAGCAGAGAGAGAGAGAGGAGCTGGCTGCAACATGAGAGATCTATGATGTAAAATAAGGTCAGGAGGATAGGAGAGGGAGAACAGAGAGAGAGAGAGGAGCTGGCTGCAACATGAGAGATCTATGATGTAAAATAAGGTCGAGAGGATAGGAGAGGGAGAGCAGAGAGAGAGCGAGGAGCTGGCTGCAACATGAGAGATCTATGATGTAAAATAAGGTCAGGAGGATAGGAGAGGGAGAGCAGAGAGAGAGAGAGGAGCTGGCTGCAACATGAGAGATATATGATGTAAAATAAGGTCAGGAGGATAGGAGAGGGAGAGCAGAGAGAGAGAGAGGAGCTGGCTGCAACATGAGAGATCTATGATGTAAAATAAGGTCAGGAGGATAGGAGAGGGAGAGCAGAGAGAGAGAGAGGAGCTGGCTGCAACATGAGAGATCTATGATGTAAAATAAGGTCAGGAGGATAGGAGAGGGAGAGCAGAGAGAGAGAGAGAGGAGCTGGCTGCAACATGAGAGCCGCCATGCCCTGAGGCTAAAGAAGAAGAAGAAGTGGCCAAAAGGGACAAATTGTCTCCTAATAACAGAGGACTCTATTCCACTGGGGAACAATTAGATTGATAGCTTCCTCATCAAAGTAAAGAGCTGCTCACAAGCTGCTCCATTTCATCATAATACCACTATCATGTTTGCCCCTGAGATATCCTCTTGGTCTGCTTCTTTATTTCTCTCTATGGCCATTGATTGAGGATCTATTTAAATGCACAGTAGGGGTTCTTGATTGTATGGGGAAGAGAGGCCAGCCTAATAGGGCTAAGTGGTAACAGGGGGGTGGCTCTGTCTGTCTTTGCTATGGGGCTCTTTATCTATTTAACATTCAATGGAGCACCCTGGGAGCATTGTCACTGTGTTTCTCAAAATCAATGTTGATAGGTGATAACCTACAGTACTGATCTAACATGGCATGGCAGAGCTGGCATCATTTCTGGGTGGTTTTATTGTCATGTTTTTGACACCTGCATAACCTGCAAACCTTCTGTTAGAACTCTGAAATAAATATACCTACAATTATTTTTGAAAAGCCAAATATAATAATCTTACGGCCCCCCACCTAGACGTCGATACTTCTGTAAAATAACTGCTTTCTAGTCTGTCACTTAAAAAGGATTATTCTGAGCTCTTGATGTACGCATCGTGTGGATTAGCCAACACTAACTGAAACTGTACAGTTTAAATCCATTTTCTCTGTCTGTCCCCCCAAGAGGACAGAGGAGTTGAGATTATTGCCTCCTCTTTTCATTTAAATTCACCCTTTTATACAGTTTGTCAAACTGAGACCATCCAGCCAGTAAATGTTCTGGGTGAGTGTTGAATCTCTAAATTCCAGTCAGTCGTGGTGAATGAGCTTAACCAAAGCTGTGGGCATGTTCTACTTTCCTGTGGTGACGCTGTTGATTAGATGTGGCTGTTTTGTGGCTTTTAGTTAAAGGACAATAAGGTTTATGGTACATTTTGCCCTTAATATATTTATTTTGCACCAAGTAATATGTAACTTTTTCTTAGTAAAACAATGAGAGATGCAACAGATGGGTAGTACTGTATACTCATGTATACTCATGTATACTCATGTTTACTCATGTATGCTCATGTATTCTCATGTATACTCATGTTTACTCATGTATACTCATGTTTACTCATGTATACTCATGTATACTCATGTATACTCATGTATACTCATGTATACTCATGTTTACTCATGTATACTCATGTTTACTCATGTATACTCATGTATACTCATGTATTCTCATGTATACTCATGTTTACTCATGTATACCCATGTATTCTCATGTATACTCATGTATACTCATGTATACTCATGTATACTCATGTTTACTCATGTATACTCATGTATACTCATGTATACTCATGTTTACTCATGTATACTCATGTATTCTCGTGTATACTCATGTTTACTCATGTATACTCATGTATACTCATGTTTACTCATGTATACTCATGTATTCTCATGTATACTCCTGTTTACTCATGTATACTCCTGTTTACTCATGTATACTCATGTATACTCGTGTTTACTCATGTATACTCCTGTTTACTCATGTATACTCATGTATACTCGTGTTTACTCATGTATACTCATGTATTCTCATGTATACTCATGTTTACTCATGTTTACTCATGTATACTCATGTATACTCATGCTTTGCTACTCTCTTGTTGGTGAAGGTGATTTGATGATAAAGTGTTCAACTTATTCAATATCTCTATAGATCTTGTTTGTGTTTTCTCCCAATGATGTTGAACACGATATTTAGACCTTCAGACCAGGATCAAACTCTACTGTCTGTACTGTCTGTACTGTCTGTACTGTCTGTACTGTCTCTACTGACTCTACTGTCTGTACTGTCTGGACTGTCTCTACTGTCTCTACTGTCTGTACTGTCTGTACTGTCTGTACTGTCTGTACTGTCTGTACTGTCTCTACTGACTCTACTGTCTGTACTGTCTGTACTGACTCTACTGTCTGTACTGTCTGTACTGTCTGTACTGACTCTACTGTCTGTACTGTCTGTACTGTCTCTACTGTCTCTACTGTCTCTACTGTCTCTAATGTCTGTACTGTCTCTAATGTCTGTACTGTCTCTACTGTCTCTACTGTCTGTACTGACTCTACTGTCTGTACTGTCTCTACTGTCTGTACTGTCTCTACTGTCTCTAATGTCTGTACTGTCTCTAATGTCTGTACTGTCTCTACTGTCTCTAATGTCTGTACTGTCTCTACTGTCTCTACTGTCTCTACTGTCTCTACAGTCTGTACTGTCTGTACTGTCTCTACTGTCTCTACTTTCTGTACTGTCTCTACTGTCTCTACTGTCTGTACTGTCTGTACTGTCTCTACTGTCTCTACTGTCTCTACAGTCTGTACTGTCTGTACTGTCTGTACTGTCTCTACTATCTCTACTGTCTCTACTGTCTCTACTGTCTGTACTGACTCTACTGTCTCTACTGTCTGTACTGTCTCTACTGTCTGTACTGACTCTACTGTCTCTACTGTCTGTACTGTCTCTACTGTCTCTACTGTCTCTACTGTCTGTACTGTCTCTACTGTCTGTACTGTCTCTACTATCTCTACTGTCTGTACTGTCTCTACTGTCTGTACTGACTCTACTGTCTCTACTGTCTGTACTGTCTCTACTGTCTGTACTGTCTCTACTGTCTCTACTGTCTGTACTGTCTCTACTGTCTGTACTGTCTGTACTGTGTACCTCCCTACACCAATCCAACGTTGTTGTTTTTTACATTTGTGGGGAGTAGTGAATGAGTACACACTTCAGGGAGAATAGCAGGTTATTGGGTGGTATTCCCAGTGCCTGTACAATGAACAGGAATCTAACATTATGTTCATCAAGGTCTCCAGCAGAGGTCCTCAGGTTTGAGTTCACCCTCTTCAGCATGGGTCAAAACATGTCTCATAAACCCATGTTTCTAGCTATTATTATAATCATCTATAATAGTTTATTATAATAATCTATAAAGTGGTAGATAAACATGAAATTATTACATGTCACAGTGTAACAAAATATTTTTCTGAAAAAATTGCTTCTTCACAACTCCTTGGTTGGATGAGAAATGAAGTTAGATTTACACTGTTGTCTTTGTTGACTGTCGCTGTGTCTGTTTGTTCTGTGTTGGTAGCTACCTTCCATTTGATTTACTCTGTCCCATGCCCGACCACACCACCAACATATATCATTTCAAATATTTACCTCGTTCCCTCAGCTAATTTCAAAGGTTTATTTCCCGAAATGAATCCTCTTCATCAAATCCATTGATCCTTGCAAATCTGGGAGCAATATCAATGTTTGTATAATAAATTGACCTGTAATGTTAATTATGTTAAGGGAAATAGAAAAAGAGGGGGGGGGGATTTAAAAAAAAATGTCCATTAACATTTGTGCCTTGTGAGTTTGTGCTGTTAATTTAAAACATTTAAGTCTGGAAATGAGCTTCTCCATCAAACGTCCCAGACCCATTTACATTTCTTGCATACAAGTCAATTTGTGGCTGCCCCGGCACATAAATCATTGCCAGTGGATTGCTGTGTCGGTACCTCAAGACATTACCCTGGCGCTGGGTACTTAAAAAAAATCCCATTTACAACTCCATTTGCACAAAAAAAAACAGTTTGCTTTTACTAGACCTTCACACTTCTCTCAGCAAAATGAAGATTAAACAGCAATGTTTTATAGAGTTGTACAGCAGTGTTACAATGGTTTTCCATTCCCTTTTGTCTTCTCCTTTCCAGTGGTTAACTCATGTACTCCCAGCTCTGTGTCTGGAGAGCCCAATAAACAGGTATCATTATGGAGGTGTGGTGGGTCAGACTAATAAACGGGTATCATTATGGTAGTGTGGTGGGTCAGACTAATAAACAGGTATCATTATGGTAGTGTGGTTGGTCAGACTAATAAACAGGTATCATTATGGTAGTGTGGTTGGTCACACTAATACACAGGTATCATTATGGTAGTGTGGTGGGTCAGACTAATACACAGGTATCATTATGGTAGTGTGGTTGGTCAGACTAATAAACAGGTATCATTATGGAGGTGTGGTTGGTCAGACTAATACACAGGTATCATTATGGTAGTGTGGTGGGTCAGACTAATAAACAGGTATCATTATGGTAGTGTGGTGGGTCAGACTAATAAACAGGTATCATTATGGTAGTGTGGTTGGTCAGACTAATAAACAGGTATCATTATGGTAGTGTGGTTGGTCAGACTAATAAACAGCTATTATTGTTATTATTATTAGTAGTAGTAGTAGCATTAGTAGTGTTATTGGTTGTAGAGGTAGTAATAGCAGTAGTAGCAATAGTAGCAGTAGTATTGTTATTAGTATTATTTTTAGCAGTATAGTAGTAGTAGTAGTAGTAGTAGTGGTAATAGTAGTAGTAGTAGTAGTAGTAGTAGTATTATTGTTATTATTATCATTTTTAACAGTACAGTGGTGGTAGTAGTAGTAATAGTAGTAGTAATAGTAATAGTACTAGTAGTATTGTTATTATTATTATTTCTAGCAGTACAGTTGAAGTAGTAGTAGTAGTAGCAGTAGGTTTAGTAGTAGTAATAGTAGTAATAGTAGTAGTAGTAGTAATAGTAGTAATAGTAGTAGTAGTAGTAGTAGTAGTAGTAGTAGTAGTAGTAGTAATGTTGTTATTATTATTATTTCTAGCAGTACAATAGTAGTACATTAATAGTGACAGTGGCTCTCTTCATCTCCTCAAACTAACAACACCTTGCTGTAGAGAAATAGCAATAAACCCACACATAGTGGGTCTGTTTGCAGTGCTCAAACTCACCATCAATAATGGCCTGATAAAAGAGATGCTATCTGGTCGGGCGGAAAGCAGTGGTCAGTAAAATAGGTACAATATTGTGTCAGGTATCAGGACATAATTGATGACCCCTTTCACGCGGATCTCAAACGGGGCATTGGGAAATCATTTTCAATCTTTGGCTTAGCGGAAGAAACAAATGCTTCTGGCTTGCTTTGTCAATTCTCACTCCTTAGGGTCAAACAAACTGCTTTTCCAGGGCTAGGCTTAGAGGCTGGTGTACAGGCAGCCAAGCTGAAAATGTCCCCTGTCCTCCACAAAATGATGCAATGTAGCATTTCATATACCAACAGTTTGTTATTTGTCATTGACAAAGTTATAATAGGAGAAGCCTTCATATTCATTGACCAGGTGACCCTTCCAATCCCAAAGCCTCCAGTCCCATCCTAGCAGTAGAGAGTAGTCCCAAATCGCACTATATTCCCTAAATAGTGCACTACTTTTGACCAGATCCCCATTGGTCCTGGTCAAAGGTAGTGCACTATAAAGGGAAGAGGGTGCCATTTGGGACGTAGGCACCCCAGGAGTCCCTGAGCCATGTTCCAGCACTTCTCACATTAATGTTGTGGGAACACAATTTATTAAAGCAGAGAGAGAAGGAAGACAGAGTGTAAAAAAGGGGAAGTGGGATCAAGTACAAGAACAGGAAGCAGGGTGGTATGTGGGTTTATGGCCTGCTGAACACAACACACACAGGGACAGGTTTACTGAAGATTTTCTAACGATTTCCTAAAGATTTCCTAAAGATTTACTTAAGATTTAATTAAGATTTATTGAAGATTTACAGATAATTTCCTAAAGATTTACTGAATATTTTCTAACATTTCCTAAAGATTTACTGAACATTTCCTAAAAATTTCCTAAAGATTTCCTAAAGATTTCATTAAGATTTATTGAAGATTTACAGTTGATTTACTAAAGAGTTACTGAATATTTACTAACATTTACTATAGATTTACTGAAAATGTCCTAAAGGTTTACTAAAGATATGAAGTTAGGTATAGGCTAAAACTCCAAAACAAACTGTATTCATTTGACCTTAATGTTTTGTTATTTATCGTAACCCTTAGTTGACCCTTTTGATCTGTCGCCAATGTTACATTTACAACACCACCTCCAAAAGGATTATGGGTAAATAGGTTGCTTTTGATCTGTCGCCAATGTTACATTTACAACACCACCTCCAAAAGGATTATGGGTAAATAGGTTGCTTTTGATCTGTCGCCAATGTTACATTTACAACACCACCTCCAAAAGGATTATGGGTAAATAGGTTGCTTTTGATCTGTCGCCAATGTTACATTTACAACACCACTTCCAAAAGGATTATGGGTAAATAGGTTGCTTTTGCAAACAGCAAAAAACTTTGGAATACAATGTTTTTTTTGCAAAACGATAGGAGTTTGGTCTATTCATTTCCTGTTTAAAAAACAGTTGCAAACTTAGGTGCAAATGCTTCATTAATCTGTCCTACACCGTCTTCTGTCTGCCCTGACGGCTGGAGGGGGGAGAAAGGAGGCTAGAGAAATGTGATGACTCTCTTGTGACCTTAAGGCCAATTAGTGTTCTCATGGCACCTTATTTGATTTTAGTTAGTGTTAGCTAGTTGTCTACTCAGCAACTGCCTGACTGATTAGTTTAACACGGGCTCAATTCTGACAATCCAAGAGCCTCACGGACAAAGGGAACTATGCGAAGAAATATTTCCAAAGCCCTGAGTCGAGACAAAGGAGAGATATAGAGAGTGACGTAATGAGCACAACTTAAAAGGCAGAACATAAGAAAACTAACATCTGTTTTTAAATTAATTTGGAATAATTAAGGAGAATATAGCAGGACTGAGGCATTGAAATAAACAGTTTTCTGTGTGATCACATTTTTCTAATGTCACTCACAACCAACGGCTGACATTAAATCTAACAGGAAATTACAATAGTCATAAAAACCAAAGCATAATCAAGTGAAGATATCATGAACTAACGGGATTAAGATGAAATGGTTTTTGAACCAGGATTATCCTCATAAACTCTGACAGAGGTACCTAACAATGACCTGCTGTATTTAAAAACCTCTTAACACAACCACCACAGCCCTTCTTATTCACTGGGGGAGTTTCCCACAAGCATTAAGATAATCGTTCGTCCATTGACTACAATGGATTCAAGATGATTTTTATAGCTAAAGATAATCTTTATGTTTTTGGGGAAAGTCACCTCATTCTAGTTACACAAAAATGTCTGTCATAATGATTTATTACTTGTAATTACAAGCCAATAAAATACCTTTCCTTTCACAAAACTTTTCAAAACATCTTGTCCTCTCTCCTTCTCCTCCTAGGTTCCCAGCGCGGCGACCGGGATTGGGAATGCTTTCAATTTCCTCTGCCTCCTACCGCCTGGAGCCTAGCTGCTTGTCAGTGTCCATAGGGGGGAAAAGGACCAGGACCTGCCACGCGTATGGGAGCCCCACATCTCACAGCCAGCCTCTGTTCTCTGTGTGTCCCAACTGGCACCCTATTCCCTATATAGTGCACTACATTTGATCAAAAGGAGTGCACTATTTAGGGAATAGGGTGCTATTTGTAACACGGTCATTGTGTCCACAGGCCTCCTGCCTGTCCCGAGCCTGCCTCCTCCTGTCTCCTCCTGCCTCTATGAAACCAACAGTTTATTCTCTAGCAGCAGGGCCTGGAGCAAGCTCTGAGGGGGAGCATTGTACGGCATTACCAAGACAATGGTGCCATATGGGGAACAGAAGGATCTCCTGCTCAGACTATTCAGCGCGGAAAGACTGCGGAGCAAACGCCAATCCACGTATACATGGCAGCGGTCACTTCAAGGTTACACTTTTTAGCATAACAACTGAATGAAAAAGTGAAAAGTCATTTTATTCCCATTTAGGGCTATTATTGGCGTGGAGCGGGTTAGAGGAAAGGGGGGGGTGTGTTGGTCCTTAACAATACGAGTCACAGTCAACAGACTGGCTGGGGCTCACAGAGGGAGTGATAATGGGGTTGTATCATGTTCATCAAATCTACATCCAGTCAAAGGGAGTGCCACGCTGGTTTGTGTATGTTGACTCTGGGCCTCACACTGATTGTGTCTACATTATTGTAAACGTAGGTCAGCAATGCATAAAGGGAGAATTGATATTTAAACACCAATATATCTATTTTTTTTATTCTAAAAATAAAATGTGTGTGTGTTTTTTTTATTTTTTTTATCTTGTTGACAAATCCTAAAGATAGAATATCTGTTTTATTTATTTTTCCATAAGGTTACAAAAATAGACTTTGGACTGTGACGTCACATTCAAGTCAAGACGGCAATACGATCCAATAATAAATGTCTGAACATCTTGGTGTTGATTGGAGCGTCACAGATCTTAAAATGGTACATTTCAGATCCAATCCATTTGTGGAGTATGGTGTCTTCACACACAGCCAGCAAAGCAGGGAATGTCATATGGTGAAGTGTTGCTTGATCTGTAGCAACTAAATCGTTGCCAAGAGACGTTTTGGAGTGGTTGCATTACACACAGACTCTTCAGTCTGAACTGCAGAATACCTGACGAGACGTTTTGGAGTGGCTGCATTACACACAGACTCTTCAGTCTGAACTGCAGAATACCTGACGAGACAGACACTATGTTATAACGTGTCAATAATCACTTCACTCTTATAACTTAAACAACATACCAGCAAATCTAGCACAAATTGGGTTTAATATATTGTTCTAATATTAAAGGGTAAGTGTGTGTCCTTTTCTTAAACACCTTTTTAAAAAATATATAGTTTAAGAAAAAAATCACTGCACTTGAAATGATTATTGGTTCCAATGGTGTCAATCATTATTGTTCCATCTGCATGTAATTAATTGATTATGCTCATAATCTACCTCATAATGGCTTAAGGACACCAAAGAGTCCTCTAAAGAAGATGAGAACCTATTGATCCCCAAGATAAATGCTCTTTGGAATGTTAATAGTCTAATGTGCTTTAATGATTTCTCTCTGCATTTTTTCCCCCCCACCAAGGACAGGATAATTTACACTTAACGGGGCTATTCAAAGCAGCAGCTAGAGCAACTGGATGTTTCCTGTATATAAATGTAGGGCTGTAGAGTCCAAGGCCTAGAGTTGTTGATCAGGCTAACCATTAGTTTGTCTTTATTTGCTTTCTTCCAAGGCAATTATAATGGATTCACGATTTTGTTAGAGGATAGGGAGGAATAACATTAGCTGGCAGTCTCCATTTTGAGAATGGAATACCCAGGCCTAATAAACAGTATAAATGGACTACCCAGGCCTAGTAAACAGTATGCATGGACTACCCAGGCCTAATAAACAGTATAAATGGACTACCCAGGCCTAGTAAACAGTATGCATGGACTACCCAGGCCTAGTAAACAGTATGCATGGACTACCCAGGCCTAATGAACAGTATGAATGGACTATCCAGGCCTAGTAAACAGTATGAATGGACTATCTAGGCCTAATAAACAGTATGAATGGACTATCCAGGCCTCGTAAACAGTATGAATGGACTACCCAGGCCTAGTAAACAGTATGCATGGACTACCCAGGCCAAATAAACAGTATGAATGGACTACCCAGGCCTAATAAACAGTATGAATGGACTACCCAGGCCTAATAAACAGTATGAATGGACTACCCAGGTCTAATAAACAGTATGAATGGACTACCCAGGCCTAATAAACAGTATGAATGGACTACCCAGGCCTAGTAAACAGTATGAATGGACTATCCAGGCCTAATAAACAGTATGAATGGACTATCTAGGCCTAGTAAACAGTATGAATGGACTACCCAGGCCTAGTAAACAGTATGAATGGACTACCCAGGCCTAATAAACAGTATGAATGGACTGTCCAGGTGTAGTAAACAGTGTAATAACCCTTTAAGGCCTTAACTTCTTCAGTAATGTGACAGTAATGCTATTGAAGATCCCAAGGTCTGCTAAGTTCACTGGTAAATGATGACTTCATTCTCTACCAAATAAACAATACAAGCACACACAATCGTCACCACATTAGGCCACAGAACTATATGAGACCACAGAACTACATTAGGCCACAGAACTACATTAGGCCACAGAACTACATTAGGTCACATTAGGCCACAGAACTACATTAGGTCACATTAGGCCACAGAACTACATTAGGCCACAGAACTAAATTAGACCACAGAACTACATTAGGCCATAGAACCACATTAGGCTACAGAACTACATTAGGCCACATTAGGCCACAGAACTACATTAGGCCACAGAACTACATTAGGCCACAGAACTACATTAGGCCATAGAACCACATTAGGCCACAGAACTACATTAGGCCACAGAACCACATTAGGCCCCTTACCCACATTAGGCCACAGAACTACATTAGGCCACAGAACTACATTAGGCCACAGAACTACATTAGACCACAGAACCACATTAGGCCACAGAACTACATTAGGCCTAAGAACCACATTAGGCCATAGAACTACATTAGGCCACATAATTACATTAGGCCACAGTAGGCCACAATACTACATTAGGCCATAGAACCACATTAGGCCACAGAACGACATTAGGCCACAGAACTACATTGGGCCACAGGTTCTAACATTAGGCCACAGAACTACATTAGGCCACAGA
The DNA here is from genome assembly GCF_045791955.1 of Oncorhynchus clarkii lewisi. Lineage (NCBI taxonomy): Eukaryota > Metazoa > Chordata > Actinopteri > Salmoniformes > Salmonidae > Oncorhynchus > Oncorhynchus clarkii. The sequence goes on from NW_027260814.1 coordinate 35,037, forward strand.
ACTACATTAGGCCACAGAACTACATTAGGCCACAGAACTACATTAGGCCACAGACCTACATTAGGCCACATACCTACATTAGGCCACAGAACTACATTAGGCCACAGAACTACATGAGACCACAGAACTACATTAGGCCACAGAACTACATTAGGCCACAGAACTACATTAGGCCACAGAACCACATTAGACCACAGAACTACATTAGACCACATAACTACATTAGGCCACAGAACTACATTAGGCCACAGAACTACATTAGACCACAGAACCACATTAGACCACAGTACTACATTAGACCACAGAACTGTATTAGGCCACAGAACTACATTAGGCCACAGAACTACATGAGACCACAGAACTACATTAGGCCACAGAACTACATTAGGCCACAGAACTACATTAGGCCACAGAACCACATTAGACCACAGAACTACATTAGACCACATAACTACATTAGGCCACAGAACTACATTAGGCCACAGAACTACATTAGACCACAGAACCACATTAGACCACAGTACTACATTAGACCACAGAACTGTATTAGGCCACAGAACTACATTAGACCACAGAACTACATTAGACCACATAACTACATTAGGCCACAGAACTACATTAGGCCACAGAACTACATTAGACCACAGAACCACATTAGACCACAGTACTACATTAGACCACAGAACTGTATTAGGCCACAGAACTACATTAGGCCACAGAACTACATGAGACCACAGAACTACATTAGGCCACAGAACTACATTAGGCCACAGAACTACATTAGGCCACAGAACCACATTAGACCACAGAACTACATTAGACCACATAACTACATTAGGCCACAGAACTACATTAGGCCACAGAACTACATTAGACCACAGAACCACATTAGACCACAGTACTACATTAGACCACAGAACTGTATTAGGCCACAGAACTACATTAGGCCACAGAACTATATTAGGTCACAGAACTACATTAGGCCACATAACCACATTAGGCCACAGAACTAGTAAAACAATAGCACTTATTAGCCAACTTTTTGTCCTATGTTTTACATGCACAACATCATGAAGAGCAGGTGCCTTGTGCATGTCTATACTGTAATACTGTCTGGGGTTAGTTATTGGCCGAATTTTATGTTATCCTTGACTTTTAGAATTCCATCTCTCACCCGGTGGGGAATTTTATTCTCGGACAAAGGCATTGTGGTATGGCAAACCAGAGACGTAATGCGCCTCTTCTAAATGTTTATGTCTTGTGAGGTATTGCTTTAGTAGTTTCTGGGAAATAAATGACATTGCCTTTCCTTCTCCAGGAGATGAAAAGCATCTCTTTAACATGCTCAGTGTTCGCTGTCTGAGCCACATCTGCCCGTTGACAAACAGCTAAGGAGTGAACCTGAGTCTATGTTCCCTTTACTGGCAATTTTTACATTTTATCATTGAAGTCAATGAGCCAATCTGCAATTTATGCCGCCGAGAGCGGGATGAGTGTATTCAGGACCCGGTCACACACCCAATCTCCTACTAAAGAGCAGCGATAATGTAATAATGCCTCACTGCTGTGCCAGTCTGTAATGGTGCTGAACATCTCCCATTCATCCAACACTACCTGATCATTGCTTTAACGGAATAATACATTACCAGTCTGCGCTCTGGAAATAGCTGTAAACCGCCAACTTTATCTTGGGGGGGAAATGCATGCGGGCGGAACTCCTTTTTACCTTACGAAACGACGTCCCTGTTTCTCACGTCGGTAATAAAACGACGGCGCTATCTGGATGAAATGGAAAAGAGATTGAAACTCTTTTGCCCCTGACAAATGGCCGATGCTTTAGACACTTAAGAGAGAGGTGATACTATGGCACCTCATATACATACAGCCGTCGTGGCCACAAGACGCTAATCCGTATTATCCACTTAGATGGAAAAATAAAACATGTAGAGGAGAATGTCCTACTTTCCACTTTTCAAATGTTCAATAGAGTCCATCGATCTGGTCTTTCACAGTATTTTCTAACCCAGTCAATGTGGCCCCTCCTTGACTGATGACACTGAAGCCCTCTGTCAATAATTACCTTCGTAAATGGGCCTAAATGGGCCAAGAAAGGCCAATGTTGTGACTGCTCACCCTATAGACATTACATCCTGAAATATATGATTACAAACACCTTTAACCATTGTGTGTGTGTGTGTGTGTGTGTGTGTGTGTGTGTGTGTGTGTGTGTGTGTGTGTGTGTGTGTGTGTGTGTGTGTGTGTGTGTGTGTGTGTGTGTGTGTGTGTGTGTGTGTGTGTGTGTGTGTGTGTGTGTGTGTGTGTGTGTGTGTGTGTGTGTGAGTGTGTGTGCGTGCGTGTGTGTGTGTGTGTGTGTGTGCGTGTGTGTGTGTGTATCTGTGCAGGTGTTAGTGTACAAGTAACCCATTAATATAGATTAGGGTTAAGGTTAATGTTTCCTAAATCGCATACTGAGATGCATAGACATGAAGAAAACAATCAATAGAAATGTAATGGTATGGATGCACAGGCTGTATAAAGGGTAAAGAAGTGCTCTGTAAAAGAGGCCCGTATAGGGGACAGAGAGAGACTGAAGGATGGATCAGAATATGGGACAGAGAGAGACTGAAGGATGGATCAGAATATGGGACAGAGAGAGACTGAAGGATGGATCAGAATATGGGACAGAGAGAGACTGAAGGATGGATCAGAATATGGGACAGAGAGAGACTGAAGGATGGATCAGAATATGGGACAGAGAGAGACTGAAGGATGGATCAGAATATGGGACAGAGAGAGACTGAAGGATGGATCAGAATATAGGGGACATAGAGAGACTGAAGGATGGATCAGAATATGGGACAGAGAGAGACTGAAGGATGGATCAGAATATGGGACAGAGAGAGACTGAAGGATGGATCAGAATATGGGACAGAGAGAGACTGAAGGATGGATCAGAATATGGGACAGAGAGAGACTGAAGGATGGATCAGAATATGGGACAGAGAGAGACTGAAGGATGGATCAGAATATGGGAAAGAGAGAGACTGAAGGATGGATCAGAATATGGGACAGAGAGAGACTGAAGGATGGATCAGAATATGGGACAGAGAGAGACTGAAGGATGGATCAGAATATGGGACAGAGAGAGACTGAAGGATGGATCAGAATATGGGACAGAGAGAGACTGAAGGATGGATCAGAATATGGGACAGAGAGAGACTGAAGGATGGATCAGAATATGGGACAGAGAGAGACTGAAGGATGGATCAGAATATGGGACAGAGAGAGACTGAAGGATGGATCAGAATATGGGACAGAGAGAGACTGAAGGATGGATCAGAATATGGGACAGAGAGAGACTGAAGGATGGATCAGAATATGGGACAGAGAGAGACTGAAGGATGGATCAGAATATGGGAAAGAGAGAGACTGAAGGATGGATCAGAATATGGGACAGAGAGAGACTGAAGGATGGATCAGAATAGGGGACAGAGAGAGACTGAAGGATGGATCAGAATATGGGACAGAGAGAGACTGAAGGATGGATCAGAATAGGGGACAGAGAGAGACTGAAGGATGGATCAGAATATGGGACAGAGAGAGACTGAAGGATGGATCAGAATATGGGACAGAGAGAGACTGAAGGATGGATCAGAATATGGGACAGAGAGAGACTGAAGGATGGATCAGAATATGGGAAAGAGAGAGACTGAAGGATGGATCAGAATATGGGACAGAGAGAGACTGAAGGATGGATCAGAATATGGGACAGAGAGAGACTGAAGGATGGATCAGAATATGGGACAGAGAGAGACTGAAGGATGGATCAGAATATGGGACAGAGAGAGACTGAAGGATGGATCAGAATATGGGACAGAGAGAGACTGAAGGATGGATCAGAATATGGGACAGAGAGAGACTGAAGGATGGATCAGAATATGGGACAGAGAGAGACTGAAGGATGGATCAGAATATGGGAAAGAGAGAGACTGAAGGATGGATCAGAATATGGGACAGAGAGAGACTGAAGGATGGATCAGAATATGGGACAGAGAGAGACTGAAGGATGGATCAGAATATGGGACAGAGAGAGACTGAAGGATGGATCAGAATATGGGACAGAGAGAGACTGAAGGATGGATCAGAATATGGGACAGAGAGAGACTGAAGGATGGATCAGAATATGGGACAGAGAGAGACTGAAGGATGGACAGGGGACAGAACCATGGGACAGGGGACAGAGACAGGGGACAGGGGACAGAGACAGACATAGACAGGGGACAGAGAAAGGGGACAGAACCATGGGACAGGGTACAGGGTGCAGAGACAGGGGACAGGTGACAGTGACAGACAGAGACAGGGGACAGACACAGGGGACAGAGACAGGGGACAGGGGACAGGGGACAGAGACAGGGGACAGAGACAGGGGACAGAGACAGGGGACATCGGACAGAGACAGGGGACATCGGACAGAGACAGGGGACAGGGGATAGAGACAGGGAACAGAGACAGGGGACAGGGGACAGAGACAGGGAACAGGGGGACAGAGACAGGGGACAGAGACAGGGGACAGAGACAGGGGGACAGAGACAGGGGACAGGGGACAGGGGACAGGGGACAGGGGACAGGGGACAGGGGACAGGGGACAGGGGACAGGGGACAGAGACAGGGGGACAGGGGACAGCGACAGGGAACAGAGACAGGGGACAGGGGACAGAGACAGGGGGACAGAGACAGGGGGACAGAGACAGGGGACAGGGGACAGAGACAGGGGACAGGGGACAGAGACAGGGGGACAGGGGACAGAGACAGGAGACAGGGGACAGAGACAGGGGGACAGGGGACAGAGACAGGGGGACAGGGGACAGAGACAGGGGGACAGAGACAGGGGGACAGAGACAGGGGACAGAGACAGAGACAGGGGACAGGGGGACAGAGACAGGGGACAGAGACAGGGGACAGAGACAGGGGACAGAGACAGGGGACAGAGACAGGGGACAGGGGACAGAGACAGGGGGACAGAGACAGGGGGACAGAGACAGGGGACAGAGACAGAGACAGGGGACAGGGGGACAGAGACAGGGGACAGAGACAGGGGACAGAGACAGGGGACAGAGACAGGGGACAGAGACAGGGGGACAGGGGACAGAGACAGGGGACAGGGACAGGGGACAGAGACAGGGGGACAGGGGACAGAGACAGGGGACAGGGGACAGAGACAGGGGACAGAGACAGGGGACAGGGACAGGGGACAGGGGACAGAGACAGGGGGACAGAGACAGGGGGACAGAGACAGGGGGACAGAGACAGGGGGACAGAGACAGGGGACAGGGGGACAGAGACAGGGGACAGAGACAGGGGGACAGAGACAGGGGGACAGAGACAGGGGACAGGGGACAGAGACAGGGGGACAGGGGACAGAGACAGGGGACAGGGGACAGAGACAGGGGGACAGAGACAGGGGACAGGGGACAGGGGACAGAGACAGGGGGACAGGGGACAGAGACAGGGGGACAGGGACAGGGACAGGGGACAGAGACAGGGGGACAGGTCCTGGAAGGTGACATCCTCTATGAACCTTTTTATCAGGTCATTTTCTACATCAATGTCACATTTAATAACACGAGTAATCAAAGGAATTATGCTAATCTAATTTGATGCCTCCTGCATTATGCAAATCATCTGCAAATATAATGAGTCATGACACCTGAGCAGGACAGAATAAAGGATGGCTGGTTTATCATGGTTTAGTAGTGAGGATGTCTTCTGTGTGCTGACACTGTTGTGTCTTAAAGGGGTAGAGAGAGACAGAGGTGAGAGGGGAAACTATGCAGAGAGGAGGAAATTACAACACTTAGTGAAATAGCTGTGTGTTAGATAATGCATATGTTTATTGTTAATACTGTATAGTCATGTGAAGTTTGTGTATGATGCTTAGTCATAAACTGTTATGAAGGCTTACAATGCATTATGACATGACATAAAGACACTATAATAAATTCATAATGCATCACTTCACAGAAAACGCATCACAGAAAAAACTGTATTGTCCCCTTATCTGACAACCATTGTGGGAAAGAAGACATTTTCAATGGGTTGTTTTGAATAGTAATATGAATGTGTGTGTGTGTGTGTGTGTGTGTGTGTGTGCGTGTGTGTGTGTGTGTGTGTGTGTGTGTGTGTGTGTGTGTGTGTGTGTGTGTGTGTGTGTGTGTGTGTGTGTGTGTGTGTGTGTGTGTGCGTGTGCGTGTGTGTCGACAATGTCTACACAATGTTACGTGGGTCTTCTAATAACCAGTGTAAAAAGAAAAGCAGTCAACTGGTTCCAACAGCATCACCAAATGCTGCAACAGTCAACTGGTTCCAACAGTATCACCAAATGCTACAGCAGTCAACTGGTTCCAACAGCATCACCTAATGCTACAGCAGTCAACTGGTTCCAACAGCATCACCAAATGCTACAGCAGTCAACTGGTTCCAACAGCATCACCAAATGCTACAGCAGTCAACTGGTTCCAACAGCATCACCAAATGCTACAGCAGTCAACTGGTTCCAACAGCATCACCAAATGCTACAGCAGTCAACTGGTTGCAACAGCATCACCAAATGCTACTGCAGTCAACTGGTTCCAACAGCATCACCAAATGCTACAGCAGTCAACTGGTTGCAACAGCATCACCAAATGCTACAGCAGTCAACTGGTTGCAACAGCATCACCAAATGCTACTGCAGTCAACTGGTTCCAACAGCATCACCAAATACTACAGCAGTTAACTGGTTGCAACAGCATCACCAAATGCTACAGCAGTCAACTGGTTCCAAAAGCATCACCAAATGCTACAGCAGTCAACTGGTTGCAACAGCATCACCAAATGCTACTGCAGTCAAATGGTTCCAACAGCATCACCAAATGCTACAGCAGTCAACTGGTTGCAACAGCATCACCAAATGCTACAGCAGTCAACTGGTTCCAACAGCATCACCAAATGTTACATCAGTCAACGGGTTGCAACAGCATCACCAAATGCTACAGCAGTCAACTGGTTGCAACAGCATCACCAAATGCTACAGCAGTCAACTGGTTCCAACAGCATCACCAAATGCTACAGCAGTCAACTGGTTCCAACAGCATCACCAAATGCTACAGCAGTCAACTGGTTCCAACAGCATCACCAAATGCTACAGCAGTCAACTGTTTGCAACAGCATCACCAAATGATACAGCAGTCAACTGGTTCCAACAGCATCACCAAATTATACTGCAGTCAACTGGTTCCAACAGCATCACCAAATGCTACAGCAGTCAACTGGTTGCAACAGCATCACCAAATGCTACTGCAGTCAACTGGTTCCAACAGCATCACCAAATGCTACTGCAGTCAACTGGTTCCAACAGCATCACCAAATGCTACAGCAGTCAACTGGTTGCAACAGCATCACCAAATGCTACAGCAGTCAACTGGTTGCAACAGCATCACCAAATGCTACAGCAGTCAACTGGTTCCAACAGCATCACCAAATGCTACAGCAGTCAACTGGTTGCAACAGCATCACCAAATTCTACCGAATAAACCAACCTGTCACACTGCCACTTGACCTGGTGAAATAAGATGACATGAGATTCATTTTAAAAGTGGAGAGAAGGAAATATCCAGCTCCTCACTTCTTCGGCATCCCCATAGTAAGAATACTCACACACACAGACATAGGTCTCTGGTCAAAAGTAGTGCACTATATAGGGAATAGGGTGCCATTTGGGACCATTCTCTATGTGGTCTGTGTGTCTGGCCCCTCTGTAGTCTGACAGACAGAGCCGGTACACCCTTAATGATGTTGGACCAATCAAGGTTAATTACACTTGTTAAATGAGGTTAATGATTATCCAGCATGTATGGTGATCATCCCTGGTCCTGTGTACTGTACATGCTGAGTGTATTACAGACACAGGCCCTTTTCAAAATGTCTGCTCTGGTCTACGCGAATGGGGCCAATGGCGATGGCTTGAAGTGGCCCCTTTACCTCGCAACAACCCGACTGCTAGCCTAGGTAGTCATGTCTAGTTCAATTGTTATTCATTAACAACTGTCATTTATACTTCTCTAAGTTACGCAATGGACTCAAGTCAGGTTGTTTTAATATTAAAGGGGCAATATGGTATTCAGACGACAACAACAAAGCCGTCACGCCGTCACTTTCTCGGTCTCTCACAAGGACTGGATGCTTAAATTCATTGGGACTGAAATAGTCACCACCTTGTGCTAAAGAGGCCTTTATTAGGGATTCCACAGCTCCCGGAGTTAAAATGAGGTTCGATCTCCCCCTGAGGTAGCCGGCAGCCCATCAAGAGGTGGGAAGGTTAGTTAGTCATCATGGCCATCTAGACCCTGGCCTGTCTGAGAAACACTGCCAGAATCAATGGTAATGATGCTGCCATCTGCAAGGTGGCGGTGCTGTGTTGACACCTGCTTACTTACAGAGTGAAGGGAGTAACCAGGCCTGTCCAAAATGGTACCCTTTTCCCTACGTAGCTGCACTACTTTTGACCAGGGCCTCTTTTTAGTTTAGTCAAATTCTTCAAAAGTAGTGCACCGTATAGGGAGTTGGGTGCCAAATGGGACGCACAAAGCCACTGACAAAGAACTTCAATCAGGTCAGGAAACAAGCCTCAGAACACGTCTGAAAGTCCATTGGTTTGTGACTGAAGAATTGACATGGAGGGGCAGAGCTCTACTGCTGTTGATTATTGGGGCCGGAATGAAAGAGCTTGTGTTGTGCTGGCTGGTCTGCATGCACAGTGAAGGAAGAGGACAAACAAGCCCAGTGAGATACAATCAGATATCCCACCGCTGACACCAAATGTCAGACAGTCACTTAAAATGTCAGAAACCAGGGGAAGCTTGTGGGTGAAATGGGATTTACTTATTCCAATTTGTAATCTTAAAACGGCAATCAGCAGTTGAAACAATAACAAAGCTTTCTCCCCACCACTGTTTTGGTAAAAAGGGAAGGGGATGGTGAAGTAAACATTTAACCAACTCTCAAATTCAAAGACAGAGCTATGGATGCAAGGACTGGCCATCCATGATATCAACACTATAGTACTAACCAAGGACTGACCATCCATGATATCAACAGTATAGTACTAACCAAGGACTGACCATCCATGATATCAACACTATAGTACTAACCAAGGACTGACCATCCATGACATCAACAGCATAGTGCTAACCAAGGACTGGCCATCCATGATATCAACAGAATAGTACTACTAACCAAGGACTGGCCATCCATGATATCAACAGTATAGTACTAACCAAGGACTGACCATCCATGACATCAACAGTATAGTGCTAACCAAGGACTGGCCATCCATGATATCAACAGTATAGTACTACTAACCAAGGACTGGCCATCCATGATATCAACAGTATAGTACTAACCAAGGACTGGCCATCCATGATATCAACAGTATAGTACTAACTAAGGACTGACCATCCATGATATCAACAGTATAGTACTAACCAAGGACTGGCCATCCATGATATCAACACTATAGTACTAACCAAGGACTGACCATCCATGATATCAACAGTATAGTACTAACCAAGGACTGACCATCCATGATATCAACAGTATAGTACTAACCAAGGACTGACCATCCATGATATCAACAGTATAGTACTAACCAAGGACTGACCATCCATGATATCAACAGTATAGTACTAACCAAGGACTGACCATCCATGATATCAACAGTATAGTACTAACCAAGGACTGACCATCCATGATATCAACAGTATAGTACTAACCAAGGACTGGCCATCCATGATATCAACAGTATAGTACTAACCAAGGACTGGCCATCCATGATATCAACACTATAGTACTAACCAAGGACTGGCCATCCATGATATCAACAGTATAGTACTAACCAAGGACTTGCCATCCATGATTTCAACAGTATAGTACTAACCAAGGACTGGCCATCCATGATATCAACAGTATAGTACTAACCAAGGACTGGCCATCCATGATATCAACAGTATAGTACTAACCAAGGACTTGCCATCCATGATATCAACAGTATAGTACTACTAACCAAGGACTGGCCATCCATGATATCAACAGTATAGTACTAACCAAGGACTGACCATCCATGACATCAACAGTATAGTGCTAACCAAGGACTGGCCATCCATGATATCAACAGTATAGTACTACTAACCAAGGACTGGCCATCCATGATATCAACAGTATAGTACTAACCAAGGACTGGCCATCCATGATATCAACAGTATAGTACTAACCAAGGACTGACCATCCATGATATCAACAGTATAGTACTAACCAAGGACTGGCCATCCATGATATCAACAGTATAGTACTAACCAAGGACTGGCCATCCATGATATCAACAGTATAGTACTAACCAAGGACTGACCATCCATGATATCAACAGTATAGTACTAACCAAGGACTGACCATCCATGATATCAACAGTATAGTACTAACCAAGGACTGACCATCCATGATATCAACAGTATAGTACTAACCAAGGACTGACCATCCATGATATCAACAGTATAGTACTAACCAAGGACTGACCATCCATGATATCAACAGTATAGTACTAACCAAGGACTGGCCATCCATGATATCAACAGTATAGTACTAACCAAGGACTGGCCATCCATGATATCAACACTATAGTACTAACCAAGGACTGGCCATCCATGATATCAACAGTATAGTACTAACCAAGGACTTGCCATCCATGATTTCAACAGTATAGTACTAACCAAGGACTGGCCATCCATGATATCAACAGTATAGTACTAACCAAGGACTGGCCATCCATGATATCAACAGTATAGTACTAACCAAGGACTTGCCATCCATGATATCAACAGTATAGTACTACTAACCAAGGACTGGCCATCCATGATATCAACAGTATAGTACTAACCAAGGACTGACCATCCATGACATCAACAGTATAGTGCTAACCAAGGACTGGCCATCCATGATATCAACAGTATAGTACTACTAACCAAGGTCTGGCCATCCATGATATCAACAGTATAGTACTAACCAAGGACTGGCCATCCATGATATCAACAGTATAGTACTAACCAAGGACTGACCATCCATGATATCAACAGTATAGTACTAACCAAGGACTGGCCATCCATGATATCAACACTATAGTACTAACCAAGGACTGACCATCCATGATATCAACAGTATAGTACTAACCAAGGACTGACCATCCATGATATCAACAGTATAGTACTAACCAAGGACTGACCATCCATGATATCAACAGTATAGTACTAACCAAGGACTGACCATCCATGATATCAACAGTATAGTACTAACCAAGGACTGACCATCCATGACATCAACAGTATAGTACTAACCAAGGACTGACCATCCATGATATCAACAGTATAGTACTAACCAAGGACTGGCCATCCATGATATCAACAGTATAGTACTAACCAAGGACTGGCCATCCATGATATCAACAGTATAGTACTAACCAAGGACTGGCCATCCATGATATCAACAGTATAGTACTAACCAAGGACTGGCCATCCATGATATCAACAGTATAGTACTAACCAAGGACTGGCCATCCATGATATCAACAGTATAGTACTAACCAAGGACTGGCCATCCATGATATCAACAGTATAGTACTAACCAAGGACTGGCCATCCATGATATCAACACTATAGTACTAACCAAGGACTGGCCATCCATGATATCAACAGTATAGTACTAACCAAGGACTTGCCATCCATGATTTCAACAGTATAGTACTAACCAAGGACTGGCCATCCATGATATCAACAGTATAGTACTAACCAAGGACTGGCCATCCATGATATCAACAGTATAGTACTAACCAAGGACTTGCCATCCATGATATCAACAGTATAGTACTACTAACCAAGGACTGGCCATCCATGATATCAACAGTATAGTACTAACCAAGGACTGACCATCCATGACATCAACAGTATAGTGCTAACCAAGGACTGGCCATCCATGATATCAACAGTATAGTACTACTAACCAAGGTCTGGCCATCCATGATATCAACAGTATAGTACTAACCAAGGACTGGCCATCCATGATATCAACAGTATAGTACTAACCAAGGACTGACCATCCATGATATCAACAGTATAGTACTAACCAAGGACTGGCCATCCATGATATCAACAGTATAGTACTAACCAAGGACTGGCCATCCATGATATCAACAGTATAGTACTAACCAAGGACTGGCCATCCATGATATCAACACTATAGTACTAACCAAGGACTGGCCATCCATGATATCAACAGTATAGTACTAACCAAGGACTTGCCATCCATGATTTCAACAGTATAGTACTAACCAAGGACTGGCCATCCATGATATCAACAGTATAGTACTAACCAAGGACTGGCCATCCATGATATCAACAGTATAGTACTAACCAAGGACTTGCCATCCATGATATCAACAGTATAGTACTACTAACCAAGGACTGGCCATCCATGATATCAACAGTATAGTACTAACCAAGGACTGACCATCCATGACATCAACAGTATAGTGCTAACCAAGGACTGGCCATCCATGATATCAACAGTATAGTACTACTAACCAAGGTCTGGCCATCCATGATATCAACAGTATAGTACTAACCAAGGACTGGCCATCCATGATATCAACAGTATAGTACTAACCAAGGACTGACCATCCATGATATCAACAGTATAGTACTAACCAAGGACTGGCCATCCATGATATCAACACTATAGTACTAACCAAGGACTGACCATCCATGATATCAACAGTATAGTACTAACCAAGGACTGACCATCCATGATATCAACAGTATAGTACTAACCAAGGACTGACCATCCATGATATCAACAGTATAGTACTAACCAAGGACTGACCATCCATGATATCAACAGTATAGTACTAACCAAGGACTGACCATCCATGACATCAACAGTATAGTACTAACCAAGGACTGACCATCCATGATATCAACAGTATAGTACTAACCAAGGACTGGCCATCCATGATATCAACAGTATAGTACTAACCAAGGACTGGCCATCCATGATATCAACAGTATAGTACTAACCAAGGACTGGCCATCCATGATATCAACAGTATAGTACTAACCAAGGACTGGCCATCCATGATATCAACAGTATAGTACTAACCAAGGACTGGCCATCCATGATATCAACAGTATAGTACTAACCAAGGACTGGCCATCCATGATATCAACAGTATAGTACTAACCAAGGACTGGCCATCCATGATATCAACACTATAGTACTAACCAAGGACTGGCCATCCATGATATCAACAGTATAGTACTAACCAAGGACTTGCCATCCATGATTTCAACAGTATAGTACTAACCAAGGACTGGCCATCCATGATATCAACAGTATAGTACTAACCAAGGACTGGCCATCCATGATATCAACAGTATAGTACTAACCAAGGACTTGCCATCCATGATATCAACAGTATAGTACTACTAACCAAGGACTGGCCATCCATGATATCAACAGTATAGTACTAACCAAGGACTGACCATCCATGACATCAACAGTATAGTGCTAACCAAGGACTGGCCATCCATGATATCAACAGTATAGTACTACTAACCAAGGTCTGGCCATCCATGATATCAACAGTATAGTACTAACCAAGGACTGGCCATCCATGATATCAACAGTATAGTACTAACCAAGGACTGACCATCCATGATATCAACAGTATAGTACTAACCAAGGACTGGCCATCCATGATATCAACACTATAGTACTAACCAAGGACTGACCATCCATGATATCAACAGTATAGTACTAACCAAGGACTGACCATCCATGATATCAACAGTATAGTACTAACCAAGGACTGACCATCCATGATATCAACAGTATAGTACTAACCAAGGACTGACCATCCATGATATCAACAGTATAGTACTAACCAAGGACTGACCATCCATGACATCAACAGTATAGTACTAACCAAGGACTGACCATCCATGATATCAACAGTATAGTACTAACCAAGGACTGGCCATCCATGATATCAACAGTATAGTACTAACCAAGGACTGGCCATCCATGATATCAACAGTATAGTACTAACCAAGGACTGGCCATCCATGATATCAACAGTATAGTACTAACCAAGGACTGGCCATCCATGATATCAACAGTATAGTACTAACCAAGGACTGGCCATCCATGATATCAACAGTATAGTACTAACCAAGGACTGGCCATCCATGATATCAACAGTATAGTACTAACCAAGGACTGACCATCCATGACATCAACAGTATAGTACTAACCAAGGACTGACCATCCATGATATCAACAGTATAGTACTAACCAAGGACTGGCCATCCATGACATCAACAGTATAGTACTAACCAAGGACTGGCCATCCATGATATCAACAGTATAGTACTAACCAAGGACTGACCATCCATGATATCAACAGTATAGTACTAACCAAGGACTGACCATCCATGATATCAACAGTATAGTACTAACCAAGGACTGACCATCCATGATATCAACAGTATAGTACTAACCAAGGACTGGCCATCCATGATATCAACAGTATAGTACTAACCAAGGACTGACCATCCATGATATCAACAGTATAGTACTAACCAAGGACTGGCCATCCATGACATCAACAGTATAGTACTAACCAAGGACTGACCATCCATGACATCAACAGTATAGTACTAACCAAGGACTGACCATCCATGACATCAACAGTATAGTACTAACCAAGGACTGACCATCCATGATATCAACAGTATAGTACTAACCAAGGAATGGCCATCCATGATATCAACAGTATAGTACTACTAACCAAGGACTGGCCATCCATGATATCAACACTATAGTACTAACCAAGGACTGGCCATCCATGATATCAACAGTATAGTACTAACCAAGGACTGGCCATCCATGATATCAACAGTATAGTACTAACCAAGGACTGGCCATCCATGATATCAACAGTATAGTACTAACCAAGGACTGGCCATCCATGATATCAACACTATAGTACTAACCAAGGACTGGCCATCCATGATATCAACAGTATAGTACTAACCAAGGACTGGCCATCCATGACATCAACAGTATAGTACTAACCAAGGACTGACCATCCATGACATCAACAGTATAGTACTAACCAAGGACTGACCATCCATGATATCAACAGTATAGTACTAACCAAGGACTGGCCATCCATGATATCAACAGTATAGTACTAACCAAGGACTGACCATCCATGATATCAACAGTATAGTACTAACCAAGGACTGGCCATCCATGATATCAACAGTATAGTACTAACCAAGGACTGACCATCCATGATATCAACAGTATAGTACTAACCAAGGACTGACCATCCATGACATCAACAGTATAGTACTAACCAAGGACTGACCATCCATGATATCAACAGTATAGTACTAACCAAGGACTGACCATCCATGATATCAACAGTATAGTACTAACCAAGGACTGACCATCCATGATATCAACAGTATAGTACTAACCAAGGACTGACCATCCATGATATCAACAGTATAGTACTAACCAAGGACTGACCATCCATGATATCAACAGTATAGTACTAACCAAGGACTGACCATCCATGATATCAACAGTATAGTACTAACCAAGGACTGACCATCCATGATATCAACAGTATAGTACTAACCAAGGACTGACCATCCATGACATCAACAGTATAGTACTAACCAAGGACTGACCATCCATGATATCAACACTATAGTACTAACCAAGGACTGACCATCCATGATATCAACAGTATAGTACTAACCAAGGACTGACCATCCATGATATCAACAGTATAGTACTAACCAAGGACTGACCATCCATGATATCAACACTATAGTACTAACCAAGGACTGACCATCCATGATATCAACAGTATAGTACTAACCAAGGACTGGCCATCCATGACATCAACAGTATAGTACTAACCAAGGACTGGCCATCCATGATATCAACAGTATAGTACTAACCAAGGACTGACCATCCATGATATCAACAGTATAGTACTAACCAAGGACTGGCCATCCATGATATCAACAGTATAGTACTAACCAAGGACTGACCATCCATGATATCAACAGTATAGTACTAACCAAGGACTGACCATCCATGATATCAACAGTATAGTACTAACCAAGGACTGACCATCCATGATATCAACAGTATAGTACTAACCAAGGACTGGCCATCCATGATATCAAAACAATAGTTTTAACCCTGTCTTGACACTAAACAGTGCTGGTTCACATTTACATTGTGTACAAACGGAGTAAAACATGCTTATATTCCGGGTTTTGATGGGGTCCGACAGTTGAACTAAGCTCATGAGGCGTTTATAAGTTATATTATTCAAGAATCAATGGGGTACATATCATTCATTTCATTAAAGTCCAAAAAGTGGATGTTGCAGCTGCTGCTTGCCTGTAGCCCTTTCCTGCAGTCGAATGACAAGAAGCTCCCTCTAGTGGCCTCATGGGTGGAATGTTATTCATATTTGGTGTAATTTCATAATTAATCAACATTCTTTTTTTTAAACACTGAAAATCCGGTATTACTATATCCAACAGTATTGTTATATTTCAGTCTTCTGTGATGTACATTAATTGTAATATTGGGATGCAAACTCAAAATGTGATCCATTTAAACTCTATATCTGACATGGTACAGGTGTCTTCTTTATTTTAATGCCCATAACCATGTGTATGAGGTGTATACTTTTGTTTCAAAGTAGATTTGTTTAAGACTACCAAGAAACACCCTGTGACCCTGATTTAGCTCACTGCAGTAAAATGTTTTAAGTGAGACTTTTATCTGGCCACAACACCACTGCTAACAATAGTACAATTCTACTCATTGTGAGGTGGTAAGGTGAAGACCGAATAACTGTAGATGATGCTTAAAGTTGACCTTCCTTCTCCCTCTACTGCTTGGCTATAGCTTCTACACATCAAAAAGACAATTCATTACCAAACACAGTAGCATTTAAATGAAAAACGTGTCTTATGTTTATTGGAGGATATCTTGTAACAAGAGGAAACAAATCCTCTTTCAAATGTAAATCTCATTCATATATCATTCTCTGACCTCAGGTTTGCTCCTAGTTGCTACTTACCGCTAGTCCATCGGTTTGTCTGACTGATTCCACCGCCTATCGCAGGGAGGAAAGTTAGATGTATTACATTTGGTTGTCTGCTTGCTGCGAGAAGAAAATCCATCGTGGAGCGTCCTGCGGCTGCTGGCGAACCTTTATTGACATATCAGACGGGACACTGCAGGAGAAATTGGCCTCATTTGTTTCTCATGTCCCTTTAATGGCAGATCTCTTTCAGGGGGCAAAGCATTGACAGGCCTCGGGTCACGCTGAGCAAACACCCAAACCCGTATTATTGGCTTCCTCTTCAACAATACTCTGCCTAATGTTGCTGGTCAGGTCAAGCCTCCGAAGTTGAGAGGATCCCCCTGAAATTATTCATCAAGCTTAGCTGACTGATTGTCTTTGCGTGATAAATAGTTTGAGAACGGACGGTGTTACCGTAGCTACAGGGTTATTTATCACACCTTGGCTGGTGATTGGTTCCTAGGAGGGTAAAGACAGTCCGTCTGTGTTCACAAACTGAGAAGATATGTGGGAACATTTTCAACGATACAAAACGCAGGACACTTCATGTTGTGGATCCTGTACTATGACAAAATCAAATCTTCCTCGATTTAAATGTCTATAAATTGACCACCAAAACCAAAAAAGGCTAATACACAGCAAGGTGGAAACATAAAGTTTACGATAGATGATGAATGGAGACCCCCATCACAGGTCCACGTGTGTGTATGCTCATGATACTAGCAGTCAGAATTCTAGCCTCCTCTAGCCATAGCTGCAGCATTGATAGCCACGGTAGGTATGCATTAAGTATGCAGAGCATAAAGTCAAATGTTTTCTTTTTTCTTCCTCTATAAATATCACGGAAAACAAGGTCTCGGATAGATATTCTCCAGTCGCATTCAGAGACGATACAATGGCGGCATATGTTGAGGTGGATTGAGTCCTCGGGCTCCAATCTGGCGCTCTTCTCCCTCGGACTTAGAAGATAAATTAGGTGGGCTATTTTTCCATTATGTTAATCACAACACATCACCATGTGTGTTACTATTATTAGATGGTCACAGAAGATGTCCTGGTTCTCAATGTTAAATTGTAATACCAGCAGAACCTTAATTGGTCACAAATAACACGTCTGTTTTTTTTTTAGGATACTACTCAAAGATAATTATTTCAACAGCTGGCCTGTTTTTATGTGTCCTTGTTAACATGGTATATATTTTCTATGTGAGTGTCAATTGCCGTTGCAATATGTTACGGCCGTAATTTGTGTTGACGATGAAACTGTGAAGTAGATTAAATAAACGGCGGAAAACATACGTGGATGAAATAAATGACATATCCAAAGTCACCAGGAAAACTGTACTACAGAACAACAACAGAATCAACAACAACAATACCGTTAGGTGAACACAACTGTAGTCTACAGCAGATAGCATCAATCCATTTCCTTTGGCCCGAGATAAATCCGTCACGGTAGCCGTAAAGGAGGCTGTACCCAGCAGGTAAAACAAAACTAACTAACTAAAAGTGAGACGATCAACTACTTAAAACTGTCTGAGAATGTGTGTTGGTCGTTCCCTCTCCAGAGATGCTAATTGTTTTGAGATACACAAAAGGGTTTCAAGGCAAGGTACCATCCTAAATACCAAGGTTGCACTTCCTAAAAATCTCTTTGACTGGAGCTAGTGCTAGATGATTAGAGGGGGCTTGAGGGGGCTGGAGAGGGCTGCAGAGAGGGCTATTTGGCCCAACAATGTCATTGTTATGCCCATAGTCTTCTCAATTAGCAGCCTGGTGCTAAAACATCCCTGGTCCTGGCAGTGACATCAGCGGTAATGTGATCCACAGAGGACCGCTCATAAACACCAGCGCTTACCCACTGATACTCACTACTGCTGACCAGTTTGTTTGTCTGTCATTACCTTTCTACTGTTACACTGTTCAACATGGCCCCAGAGGTTGGATCATTTGCTAGAAGAAATGTTGCTATATAGAACCAGAAAGCATCTAATGGCTCACTTTATATAAAGGCTACCATCCCACTAGTAGTTATAAAACAGCCAGTACTACATTAGCCTCAATTGTTCAACACTAGCCTCTAACAATTTAAAATTGTAGACATCTTTCACCAACACTAAAATGCAAGTCACACAATAGTTTGTGAAAAAATGTCCCTTTCTAGTTAGCAGAACATTCCTACAGTCGTATAACCTCGTTACTGACCCTCTGTAGGACAGTCAGTCTTATGACCTCGTTACTGACCCTCTGTAGGACAGTCAGTCTTATGACCTCGTTACTGACCCTCTGTAGGACATTCAGTCTTATGACCTCGTTACTGACCCTCTGTAGGACAGTCAGTCTTATGACCTCGTTACTGACCCTCTGTAGGACAGTCAGTCGTATAACCTTGTTACTGACCCTCTGTAGGACATTCAGTCTTATGACCTCGTTACTGACCCTCTGTAGGACAGTCAGTCAGTCTTATGACCTCGTTACTGACCCTCTGTAGGACAGTCAGTTTTATGACCTCGTTACTGACCCTCTCTTTAGGACAGTCAGTCAGTCTTATGACCTCGTTACTGACCCTCTGTAGGACAGTCAGTCAGTCTTATGACCTCGTTACTGACCCTCTGTAGGACAGTCAGTCAGTCTTATGACCTTGTTACTGACCCTCTGTAGGACAGTCAGTCTTATGACCTCGTAACTGTCCCTCTGTAGGCCTACTTATGTACTGTGGGAGCATGCCACAGTAAAATAACTATGCAGAGTTCATTTATATTCTATATCACATTCCCCTCAACTATATCCACCAATAAGAATCCAATAAAAAAGGTCCAGGTCCAACCCAACAACTCTCCAACCCTCCAACCCTCCAACTCTCCAACCCTCCAACTCTCCAACCCTCCAACTCTCCAACCCTCCAACCCTCCAACTCTCCAACCCTCCAACTCTCCAACCCTCCAACTCTCCAACCCTCCAACTCTCCAACCCTCCAACCCAACAACAGCTCTTGATGCACCTCAAACTCTCCAACCCTCCAACTCTCCAACCATCCAACTCTCCAACCCAACAACTCTCCAACCCTCCAACCCAACAACAGCTCTTGGTGCACCTCCAACCCTCCAACCCAACCACAGCTCTTGGTGCACCTCCAACCCTCCAACCCAACCACAGCTCTTGGTGCACCTCCAACCCTCCAACCCTCCAACTCTCCAACCCCCAACTCTCCAACCCTCCAACCCTACAACCCAAAAACAGCTCTTGGTGCACCTCCAACCTTCAAACTCTCCAACCCAACCACAGCTCTTGGTGCACCTCCAACCCTCCAACTCTCCAACCCTCCAACTCTCCAACCCAATCACAGCTCTTTGTGCACCTCCAACCCTCCAACCCAACAACAGCTCTTGGTGCACCTCCAACCCTCCAACCCAACAACTCTCCAACCCAACAACAGCTCTTGGTGCACCTCCAACCCTCCAGTTCAACCACAGCTCTTGGTGCACCTCCAACCCTCCAACCCAACAACCACTCTTGGTGCACCTCCAAGTCTCCAACCCTCCAACTCTCCAACCCAACCACAGCTCTTGGTGCACCTCCAACCCCCCAACTCTCCAACCCTCCAACTCTCCAACCCATCCACAGCTCTTTGTGCACCTCCAACCCTCCAACCCAACAACAGCTCTTGGTGCACCTTCAACCCTCCAGCTCAACCACAGCTCTTGGTGCACCTCCAACCCTCCAAACGAACAAACACTCTTGGTGCACCTCCAACCCTCCAACCCTCCAACACTCCAACCCAACCACAGCTATTGGTGCACCTCCAACCCTCCAACCCTTCAACTCTCCAACCCAACCACAGCTCTTGGTGCACCTCCAACCCTTCAACTCTCCAACTCAATCACAGCTCTTGATGCACCTCCAACCCTCCAGCCCAACCACAGCTCTTGGTGCACCTCCAACCCTCCAACCCAACCACAGCTCTTGGCGCACCTCCAATCCTCCAACCCAACCACAGCTCTTGGTGCTCCTCCAACCCTCCAACCCTTCAACCCTCCAAACCCAACTGCAGCTCTTGGTGCACCTCCAACCCTCTTGCCCAACTACAGCTCTTGGTGCACCTCCAACCCTCTTGCCCAACTACAGCTCTTGGTGCACCTCCAACCCTCTTGCCCAACCACAGCTCTTGGTGCACCTCCAATCCTCCAACCCAACCCTCCAACCCTCCAACCTTTCTGCCCAACCACAGCTCTTAGTAATTGAGGCTGATGTCTGAGACTGACTCCACTGTCGCGGCTGATCATATTTTCATGGTTAAATGTTTCCAACTTCAGCATTTTCGTCCCAGGCAGCTAGAGCACATAATGCTGTGCATGTTTAACAGTCATTTCCATAAGTAAGTGCCATTTCTGTACAGTTTGTTCCTGTTTAATGAGGTGAAATCTTGTTTGTATTGTCCCCTATTTCACCAAGGAAACCCACTGAACCATCGACGTAGGAATTAAAGAGGGTAAAAATTAAAAATCGAGCTATCTTTTTAACTGAATGTCACACTATTAGGCCCCAAGAAAACCAATTTCAATTTGTTTTATGTTAAATTGTTTTGTTTTGGTAGTTTAGTATTTTAATATTTATCGCAAGATTTTTTATTATTATTGTTATTATTATTATTATTATTATTTGAGTCTATATCTAAGTGACCTTAACAAGAAAAAAATGACATTAAGAATGAAGGAGAGGGAGAAAATGGCTAACATTTATTTATCCTCGCTGTTCTCTTGTCTCGTTGTCATGGTGTCATTAGAACACTTGGCTGCGTCCCATTCTCTGCCATTATCTGAGCTATCAGCGGCGCCCAGCAAGATCCCAACCAGCTATAAATACTTCCTCTGGACCACATACGGCTTCTACATCATCTCCCAGACACAGCTTAATGATGGAAAAAAAAGATTATGCCTTTTTGGTTTTTCCTCCCTTTGTTTTTTCCTCTTCCCAATTTCAAGAAGAGATAAACGTGAAGAAAAACAGAAATGAAAAAGAAGCATCAGCTAACATGTATATTTTAGTTGTAAAAGACACAAGAAATGTATTGTAGCCCTAAATGGTGGTATGTAGTGTCTGATCTGAGAAGGTGAATGGGTGTGATAGATTTATTTCATGATGAATCTTCTGGGTGGGTTTCTCGTCATTCGATTGCACCAGGGTCACTGTTGGATGGTGGT
>NW_027260814.1:60000-72500 GCF_045791955.1 Oncorhynchus clarkii lewisi
CCTCTCTCTTTCTTTCTTTCTTTCTTTCTCTCTCTCTCTCCCTCTCGTTCTCTCTCTCTTTCTCTTTCCCTCTTTCTATCTCTCTCTCTTTCTCTCTCTCGCTGTTTCTCTGTCTTTCCCATCTCTCTGCATTTCTCTCCTCCCTCTCTCACACTCTCTCTCTCCCCCCCTTCTCTCTTTCTTTCTTCCCCCCCCCCCCCCCCCCCCCTCTCTAATGGGTGTGTGCTAGAATTACATCTAATTAAGGGTGTAAATGGACCCTGAGAGTGACAGAGAGCAGCCTTCTAATTCTGTAGTAAATTACCTTACCTCAGCAGAAAAACCTATCAGAGTAGGCAATGTCAACTTTTACAGGGCAGGGTTATTTACAGGGAAGGGTTATTTGCAGGGAAGGGCTATTTGCATTTCCGCATGCATTAAAGCTGGGAAGTGCCACACTGATATGACAGTGGCTCCTCACGGTGACCATTTGAGCATTTTTCTTAAGGTGAAAGCAGAGGACACACACACACACGCGCACAGGCACAGGACTTGAGCTGTGGCCAACAGGAAGAGGGTCTACACGGAACAGAGAGGTCAGAGAGCACAGAGGAACATGTGGCAGGTGTCATGCAGCAGGAGGAAGGAGCAGGACATTGGACAACAGGGAACACAGCTGAGAACAGTACAGGTCTGTTTTTTGGGGCTCATCATACAGGCCCCATTTTTGTCATTTGATGATCCTTTCCTAATTAATGGATGTTTTCTCCAAAAGACATTTCCCTATGTGTCAAACAAACACCAAATCATAGCTATATAGAACCATATAGATTATTTCAGAGAGACATCAAAATGAAACACAACCTAAAGTTAGTACCCAGGGGTAGAGGAGGAGGACCTAAAGTTAGTACCCAGGGGTAGTGGAGGAGGAGGACCTAAAGTCAGTACCCAGGGGTAGTGGAGGAGGAGGACCTAAAGTCAGTACCCAGGGGTAGAGGAGGAGGAGGACCTAAAGTTAGTACCCAGGGGTAGTGGAGGAGGAGGACCTAAAGTCAGTACCCAGGGGTAGTGGAGGAGGACCTAAAATTAGTACCCAGGGGTAGTGGAGGAGGACCTAAAGTCAGTACCCAGGGGTAGTGGAGGAATACCTAAAGTCAGTACCCAGGGGTAGTGGAGGAGGAGGAACTAAAGTCAGTACCCAGGGGTAGTGGAGGAGGAGGACCTAAAGTCAGTACCCAGGGGTAGTGGAGGAATACCTAAAGTCAGTACCCAGGGGTAGTGGAGGAGGAGGACCTCAAGTCAGTACCCAGGGGTAGTGGAGGAGGAGGACCTAAAGTCAGTACCCAGGGGTAGTGGAGGAATACCTAAAGTCAGTACCCAGGGGTAGTGGAGGAGGAGGAACTAAAGTCAGTACCCAGGGGTAGTGGAGGAGGAGGACCTAAAGTCAGTACCCAGGGGTAGAGGAGGAGGAGGACCTAAAGTTAGTACCCAGGGGTAGTGGAGGAGGAGGACCTAAAGTCAGTACCCAGGGGTAGTGGAGGAGGACCTAAAGTTAGTACCCAGGGGTAGTGGAGGAGGACCTAAAGTCAGTACCCAGGGGTAGTGGAGGAATACCTAAAGTCAGTACCCAGGGGTAGTGGAGGAGGAGGAACTAAAGTCAGTACCCAGGGGTAGTGGAGGAGGAGGACCTAAAGTCAGTACCCAGGGGTAGTGGAGGAATACCTAAAGTCAGTACCCAGGGGTAGTGGAGGAGGAGGACCTCAAGTCAGTACCCAGGGGTAGTGGAGGAGGAGGACCTAAAGTCAGTACCCAGGGGTAGTGGAGGAATACCTAAAGTCAGTACCCAGGGGTAGTGGAGGAGGAGGAACTAAAGTCAGTACCCAGGGGTAGTGGAGGAGGAGGACCTAAAGTCAGTACCCAGGGGTAGAGGAGGAGGAGGACCTAAAGTTAGTACCCAGGGGTAGAGGAGGAGGAGGACCTAAAGTTAGTATCCAGGGGTAGAGGAGGAGGACCTAAAGTTAGTACCCAGGGGTAGAGGAGGAGGAGGACCTAAAGTTAGTACCCAGGGGTAGTGGAGGAGGAGGACCTAAAGTTAGTACCCAGGGGTAGAGGAGGAATACCTAAAGTTAGTACCCAGGGGTAGTGGAGGAGGAGGACCTAAAGTTAGTACCCAGGGGTAGTGGAGGAGGAGGACCTAAAGTTAGTACCCAGGGGTAGTGGAGGAGGACCTAAAGTTAGTACCCAGGGGTAGTGGAGGAGGACCTAAAGTTAGTACCCACGGGTAGAGGAGGAGGAGGACCTAAAGTCAGTACCCAGGGGTAGTGGAGGAGGACCTAAAGTTAGTACCCAGGGTAGTGGAGGAGGAGGATCTAAAGTTAGTACCCAGGGGTAGTGGAGGAGGAGGACCTAAAGTCAGTACCCAGGGGTAGTGGAGGAGGAGGACCTAAAGTCAGTACCCAGGGGTAGTGGAGGAGGAGGACCTAAAGTTAGTACCCAGGGGTAGAGGAGGAGGACCTAAAGTTAGTACCCAGGGGTAGAGGAGGAGGAGGACCTAAAGTTAGTACCCAGGGGTAGAGGAGGAGGAGGACCTAAAGTTAGTATCCAGGGGTAGTGGAGGAGGACCTAAAGTCAGTACCCAGGGGTAGAGGAGGAGGAGTACCTAAAGTTAGTACCCAGGGGTAGAGGAGGAGGAGGACCTAAAGTCAGTACCCAGGGGTAGTGGAGGAGTACCTAAAGTTAGTATCCAGGGGTAGAGGAGGAGGAGTACCTAAAGTTAGTACCCAGGGGTATAGGAGGAGTATGGACTAAGGATGCTCAACACAGTCACTCAGCCATTGATTGAGCCCCAGTGAAGGACCTAATCCTTCTCTCAGATCTGCTTCTTTTATTCCTCATCCAGTCCAGCTCATTCCAATCCATATACACTATTTGCATCCCAAATGGCGCCCTAGTCCCTATATAGTGAACTACATTTAACCAGGACCCATTGTGCTCTGGTCAATAGTAGTGCACTATATAGAGAATAGGGCACCATTTGGGACAGATCAGCTGAAGCCCAGCCCTACTTGTCCTAATTAGCTCCACAGCTCCATTAGTCTACATTGTGGTCAATCCATTCATCACTTTGCATGTTAGTTAAAAGCCCATTCCTCTGACGCTGTCACTGGTCACACACACACACACACACACACACACACACACACACACACACACACACACACACACACACACACACACACGTACAAGCCTATTACTGTTTTTTGAAAGTGGAGGATCATGGGAAACTAATTAACGAACGGAACGATATATCACAGAAAGATCAGACCAAGTTGATGAGTGTGGGGGGTAATGTACAGTACAGTGTTGTTAGAGGTGCTGAACAAACACTACACAATGTAGGTTTAGTATTGTCAGGTCTTCTATCATTAAGGTGGGTTAGTATGGTCAGGTCTTCTATCATTAAGGTGGGTTAGTATGGTCAGGTCTTCTATCATTAAGGTGGGTTAGTATGGTCAGGTCTTCTGTCATTAAGGTGGGTTAGTATGGTCAGGTCTTCTATCATTAAGGTGGGTTAGTATGTTCAGGTCTTCTGTCATTAAGGTGGGTTAGTATGGTCAGGTCTTCTGTCATTAAGGTGGGTTAGTATGGTCAGGTCTTCTATCATTAAGGTGGGTTAGTATGGTCAGGTCTTCTATCATTAAGGGGGGTTAGTATGGTCAGGTCTTCTATCATTAAGGTGGGTTAGTATGGTCAGGTCTTCTATCATTAAGGTGGGTTAGTATGGTCAGGTCTTCTGTCATTAAGGTGGGTTAGTATGGTCAGGTCTTCTATCATTAAGATGGGTTAGTATGGTCAGGTCTTCTGTCATTAAGGTGGGTTAGTATGGTCAGGTCTTCTATCATTAAGGTGGGTTAGTATGGTCAGGTCTTCTATCATTAAGGTGGGTTAGTATGGTCAGGTCTTCCATATTTTCGTGCATGCTCATTTCAGATTTATTACAGACAGACAGACGGACGGACGGACCCACAGACCCACAGACCCACAGACAGACCCACAGACAGACCCAGAGACAGACAGAAAGACCCACAGACAGACAGACAGACCCACAGACAGACAGACAGAAAGACCCACAGACAGACAGACAGACCCACAGACAGACAGACAGACAGACAGACAGACAGACAGACAGACAGACAGACAGACAGAAAGACCCACAGACAAAAGATCAGACTGACAGAGAGAGAGAGAGAGAGAGAAAGAGAGAGAGAGAGAGAAGAGAGAGAGAGAGAGAGAAAGAGAGAGAGAGAGAGAAAGAGAGATGAGGGAGGGAGGGAGATGAAGGGGGAGGGAGAGAGGAAGGAGGAGAGAGAGGAGGGAGGAGGGAGGAGGGAGGAGAGGGAGGGGGGAGAAGGGAGAGAGGAGGGAGGAGAGAGAGAGGAGGGAGAAAGAAGGAGAGAGGAGAGAGAGGAAGGAGGAGGGATAGGAGGGAGAGAGGAGAGAGAGGAAGGAGGAGGAATAGGAGGGAGAGAGGAGGGAGGAGAGAGAGAGAGAGTGGAGCAAGGAGGGAGAGAATGAAGGAGAGAGAGGAGGGAGGAGAGAGAGGAGGGAGGAGAGAGAGGAGCGAGGAGGGAGAGAGGAGCGAGAAGGGAGAGGATGGAGGAGAGGGAGGAGGGAGGAGGAGGTAGACTGGTAATGATCCCTACATCCCAGAGACTTGGCTCACCCACTGGCATACTGGCTTGCATGGTCCACTACCTCCAAACTTGCTGAGGTCTGAACCTCTCATTACTCCTCAAAACACGCAGGCAACCAAGACCTCCTGAACACAGTCAAACAAATTCACTTTATAACAAAATGAATTAGGTTTTCCATGTATGATGCATTGTTCACTTAGATATTGCATATTGCATACTTTCAGAGGAAAATACTGTTGTTGTACAGTGCTACCTGTTTATCACTCATATACAGTCGGTAACACAGAACGTTGTGTCAGAGGATACAGTCGGTAACACTGAACGTTGTGTCAGAGGATACAGTCGGTAACACTGAACGTTGTGTCAGAGGATACAGTAGGTATTACTGAACATTGTGTCAGAGGATACAGTAGGTATTACTGAACATTGTGTCAGGGGATACAGTCGGTAACACTGAACGTTGTGTCAGAGGATACAGTAGGTATTACTGAACATTGTGTCAAAGGATACAGTAGGTATTACTGAACATTGTGTCAGGGGATACAGTCGGTAACACTGAACGTTGTGTCAGAGGATACAGTAGGTATTACTGAACATTGTGTCAGATGATACAGTAGGTATTACTGAACATTGTGTCAGGGGATACAGTCGGTAACACTGAACGTTGTGTCAGAGGATACAGTCGGTAACACTGAACGTTGTGTCAGAGGATACAGTAGGTATTACTGAACATTGTGTCAGAGGATACAGTAGGTATTACTGAACATTGTGTCAGGGGATACAGTCGGTAACACTGAACGTTGTGTCAGAGGATACAGTCGGTAACACTGAACGTTGTGTCAGAGGATACAGTCGGTAACACTGAACGTTGTGTCAGAGGATACAGTAGGATTTACTGAACATTGTTTCAGGGGATACAGTAGGTATTACTGAACATTGTGTCAGATAGCTGATACAGTCGGTAACACTGAACATTGTGTCAGAGGATACAGTAGGATTTACTGAACATTGTTTCAGGGGATACAGTAGGTATTACTGAACATTGTGTCAGAGGGCTGATACAGTCGGTAACACTGAACGTTGTGTCAGAGGATACAGTAGGATTTACTGAACATTGTGTCAGAGGGCTGATACAGTCGGTAACACTGAACATTGTGTCAGGGGATACAGTAGGTATTACTGAACATTGTGTCAGGGGATACAGTAGGTATTACTGAACATTGTGTCAGGGGGCTGATACAGTAGGTATTACTGAACATTGTGTCAGGGGGCTGATACAGTAGGTATTACTGAACATTGTGTCAGAGGATACAGTAGGTATTACTGAACATTGTGTCAGAGGATACAGTAGGTATTACTGAACATTGTGTCAGAGGATACAGTAGGTATTACTGAACATTGTGTCAGGGGATACAGTAGGTATTACTGAACATTGTGTCAGAGGGCTGATACAGTCGGTAACACTGAACATTGTGTCAGAGGATACAGTAGGTATTACTGAACATTGTGTCAGGGGATACAGTAGATATTACTGAACATTGTGTCAGAGGATACAGTAGGTATTACTGAACATTGTGTCAGAGGATACAGTAGGTATAACTGAACATTGTGTCAGAGGATACAGTCGGTAACACTGAACATTGTGTCAGAGGATACAGTAGGTATTACTGAACATTGTGTCAGGGGATACAGTAGGTATTACTGAACATTGTGTCAGAGGATACAGTAGGTATTACTGAACATTGTGTCAGAGGATACAGTAGGTATAACTGAACATTGTGTCAGAGGATACAGTGGGTATTACTGAACATTGTGTCAGGGAATACAGTAGGATTTACTGAACATTGTGTCAGGGGGCTGATACAGTAGGTAACACTGAACATTGTGTCAGAGGATACAGTAGGTAACACTGAACATTGTGTCAGGGGATACAGTAGGTATTACTGAACATTGTGTCAGAGGATACAGTAGGTATTACTGAACATTGTGTCCGAGGGCTGATAGAGTAGTTATTACTGAACATTGTGTCAGGGGATACAGTAGGTATTACTGAACATTGTGTCAGGGGATACAGTAGGTATTACTGAACATTGTGTCAGAGGATACAGTAGGTATAACTGAACATTGTGTCAGAGGATACAGTAGGTATCACTGAACATTGTGTCAGAGGGCTGATACAGTAGGTATTACTGAACATTGTGTCAGGGAGCTGATACAGTAGGTATTACTGAACATTGTGTCAGGGGATACAGTAGGTATTACTGAACATTGTGTCAGGGGGCTGATACAGTAGGTAACACTGAACATTGTGTCAGAGGATACAGTAGGTATTACTGAACATTGTGTCAGGGGATACAGTAGGTATTACTGAACATTGTGTCAGGGGAAACAGTAGGTATTACTGAACATTATGTCAGGTGGCTGATACAGTAGGTATTACTGAACATTGTGTCAGGGGGCTGATACAGTAGGTATTACTGAACATTGTGTCAGAGAGCTGATACAGTAGGTATTACTGAACATTGTGTCAGGGGATACAGTAGATATTACTGAACATTGTGTCAGGGGATACAGTAGGTATTACTGAACATTGTGTCAGGGGGCTGATACAGTAGGAATTACTGAACATTGTGTCAGGGGATACAGTAGGTATTACTGAACATTGTGTCAGGGGGCTGATACAGTAGGAATTACTGAACATTGTGTCAGGGGGCTGATACAGTAGCTATTACTGAACATTGTGTCAGAGGATAAAGTAGGTATTACCGAACATTGTGTTAGGGGGCTGATACAGTAGGTATTACTGAACATTGTGTCAGGGGATACATTAGCTAACACTGAACATTGTGTCAGGGGGTACAGTAGGTATTACTGAACATTGTGTCAGAGGATACATTAGGTATTACTGAACATTGTGTCAGGGGGCTGATACAGTAGGTATTACTGAACATTGTGTCAGGGGATACAGTTGGTTTCACTGCACTTTGTGTCAGGGGATACAGTAGGTATTACAGCCTGGTTACACCACCACCCCACCACCACCACCTCAGCCTGGTTACACCATCACTATTCCCACCACCATCACCTCAGCCTGGTTACACCATCACTATCCCCACCACCACCACCTCAGCCTGGTTACACCATCACTATCCCCACCACCACCACCTCAGCCTGGTTACACCATCACTATCCCCACCACCATCACCTCAGCCTGGTTACACCATCACTATCCCCACCACCACCACCTCAGCCTGGTTACACCATCACTATCCCCACCACCACCACCTCAGCCTGGTTACACCATCACTATCCCCACCACCAACACCTCAGCCTGGTTACACCATCACTATCCCCACCACCACCACCTCAGCCTGGTTACACCATCACTATCCCCACCACCAACACCTCAGCCTGGTTACACCATCACTATCCCCACCACCAACACCTCAGCCTGGTTACACCATCACTATCCCCACCACCACCACCTCAGCCTGGTTACACCATCACTATCCCCACCACCACCACCTCAGCCTGGTTACACCATAACTATCCCCACCACCACCACCTCAGCCTGGTTACACCATCACTATCCCCACCACCACCACCTCAGCTTGGTTACACCATCACTATCCCCACCACCACCACCTCAGCCTGGTTACACCATCACTATCCCCACCACCACCACCACCTCAGCCTGGTTACACCATCACTATCCCCACCACCACCACCACCTCAGCCTGGTTACACCACCACTATCCCCACCACCACCACCACCTCAGCCTGGTTACACCATCACTATCCCCACCACCACCACCACCTCAGCCTGGTTACACCATCACTATCCCCACCACCACCACCCCCTCAGCCTGGTTACACCACCACTATCCCCACCACCACCACCACCTCAGCCTGGTTACACCATCACTATCCCCACCACCACCACCACCTCAGCCTGGTTACACCATCACTATCCCCACCACCACCACCACCTCAGCCTGGTTACACCACCACTATCTCCACCACCACCACCACCTCAGCCGGGTTACACCATCTCTATCCCCACCACCACCACCACCTCAGCCTGGTTACACCACCACTATCCCCACCACCACCACCACCTCAGCCTGGTTACACCATCACTATCCCCACCACCACCACCACCTCAGCCTGGTTACACCACCACTATCCCCACCACCACCACCTCAGCCTGGTTACACCATCACTATCACCACCACCACCACCTCAGCCTGGTTACTCCATCACTATCCCCACCACCACCACCTCAGCCTGGTTACACCACCACCACCACCACCTCAGCCTGGTTACACCATCACCACCACCTCAGCCTGGTTACACCATCACTATCCCCACCACCACCACCTCAGCCTGGTTACACCATCACTATCCCCACCACCACCACCTCAGCCTGGTTACACCATCACTATCCCCACCACCACCACCACCTCAGCCTGTTTACACCATCACTATCCCCACCACCACCACCACCTCAGCCTGGTTACACCATCACTATCCCCACCACCAACAAAACACCTACATTCATCTCCTATAGCGATGAAAAAAATAATTTATTTTGTACTTCCCCGATAATTTACTTTATTTTTATTTTTCTCTCTCCCCTTCCCTTTCCCTTTCCACAAGGAATTCTCCATTTCCCTATAAAATGAAAATTCATCTAGAATTACATCTTATGTCATCATTATGTTTATTAAGCGTGGATGATGTATATGAACAGTGCTGGCTTGCCGCTGAGTGCTTAATGATGCATAAGATTAAGCCGAGGCTCTCAGCTGCGCTGTGACTCCCCTCTGGTTCTCTCTCTCTGCAGAGGCATGCTGGGAGCTCCAAACGGCCATCAGGTGAATGGAACTAACATCTCTCTTCTTTTAGTGTCTGGGCTAGTGTGAGGGAGAGTGGGGTGGAGGGTGAGTGGGGGGGAGAGAGAGATAGCGTGGGGGTGGGGGGTGGGAGAAGGGGAGAAGGGGATGAGGGAGAGTGTATGGGGGGTGGGGTTGTGGTGGGGTGAGGATGTGGCGGTAAAGTGTGTGTGTGCGCATGGGTTTGTGCATTGTGTCACTCACATCTTACACTAAATCTGTCCTCCTACATATTAAAAATAACCTCCTTCCTCTTTGCTCACTGTGCACCTGTCATTACCCTACTTTCTTTGCCTGCCTCTCCCTGTCCTCTCATCCTTTTCTCCCCTGCTCTGCCTTCCCCTGTCCTCTCATCCTTTTCTCCCCTGCTCTGCCTCCCCCTGTCCTCTCATCCTTTTCTCCCCTGCTCTGCCTTCCCCTGTCCTCTCGTCCTTTTCTCTCCTGCTCTGCCTCCCCCTGTCCTCTCATCCTTTTCTCTCCTGCTCTGCCTCCCCCTGTCCTCTCCTGCTCTGCCTCCCCCTGTCCTCTCCTGCTCTGCCTTCCCCTGTCCTCTCATCCTTTTCTCCCCTGTTCTTCCTCCCTGTGTCCTCTCACCCTTTTCTCTCCTGCTCTGCCTCCCCCTGTCCTCTGATCCTTTTCTCCCCTGCTCTGCCTCCCCCTGTCCTCTCATCCTTTTCTCTCCTGCTCTGCCTCCCCCGTCCTCTCCTGCTCTGCCTTCCCCTGTCCTCTCATCCTTTTCTCCCCTGCTCTGCCTCCCCCTGTCCTCTCATCCTTTTCTCCCCTGCTCTGCCTTCCCCTGTCCTCCTCGTCCTCTCATCCTTTTCTCTCCTGCTCTGCCTCCCCCTGTCCTCTCATCCTTTTCCTCCTGCTCTGCCTCCCCCTGTCCTCTCCTGCTCTGCCTCCCCCTGTCCTCTCATCCTTTTCTCCCCTGCTCTGCCTTCCCCTGTCCTCTAACCCTTTTCTCTCCTGCTCTGCCTCCCCCTCTCCAATCATCCATTTCTCTCTTACCCCTTTTCCCCTGTTCTCTCATCCTTTTCTCTCCTGCTCTGCCTCACCCTGTCCTCTCACACCTTTCTCTCCTGCTCTGCCTCCCCTGTCCTCTCCCCTTTTTCACTCCTGTTCTGCCTCCCCTGTCCTCTCACACCTTTCACTCCTGCTCTGCCTCTCCCTGTCCTCTCACCCTTTTCTCTCCTGCTCTGCCTCTCCCTGTGTCCTCTCCTCCTTTTCTCTCCTGCTCTGCTTCCCCTGTCCTCTCACCTTTTTCACTCCTTCTCTGCCTCACCCGTCCTCTCACACCTTTCACTCCTGCTCTGCCTCTCCCTGTCCTCTCCTCCTTTTCTCTCCTGCTCTGCCTCTCCCTGTGTACTCTCCTCCTTTTCTCTCCTGCTCTGCCTCTCCCTGTGTCCTCTCCTCCTTTTCTCTCCTGCTCTGCCTCTCCCTGTGTCTTCTCCTCCTTTTCTCTCCTGCTCTGCCTTTCCCTGTCCTCTCCTCCTTTTCTCTCCTGCTCTGCCTCTCCCTGTGTCCTCTCCTCCTTCTCTCTCCTGCTCTGCCTCTCCCTGTCCTCTCACCCTTTCTCTCCTGCTCTGCCTCTCCCTGTGTCCTCTCACCATTTTCTCTCCTGCTCTGCCTCTCCCTGTGTCCTCTCCTCCTTTTCTCTCCTGCTCTGCCTCTCCCTGTCCTCTCCTCCTTTTCTCTCCTGCTCTGCCTCTCCCTGTCCTCTTCTCCTTTTCTCTCCTCCTCTTCCCACATACTCTTCCTATCCCTCCATGGACCCCTTCTCCTCTCCCCTTCTCTCTGCACTCTTAGAAAAAAAAGTGCTATCTAGAACCTAAAATGTTAATTTGGCTGTCCTCATTGGAGAACCGTTTGAAGAACCATTTTTGGTTCCAGGTAGAACCCTTTTTGGTTCCAAGTAGAACCCAAAAGAGTTTGACCTGGAACCAAAAAGGGTCCCTCCTATGGGGACAGCCATAGAACAATTAAATTCAAAGGGTTTCTCTCCCTCTCTCTCTCTCTCCCCCTCTCTCTTTCCCCTCTTGTTCTCTCTCTCCATCTCCCCCTATCTCCCTCTCTCTCTCTCTCTCCCCCTCTCTCTTTCCCCTCTTGTTCTCTCTCTCCATCTCCCCCTATCTCCCTCTCTCTCTCTCCCCCTCTCTCTTTCCCCTCTTGTTCTCTCTCTCCATCTCCCCCTATCTCGCTCTCTCTCGCTCTCTCTCCATCCCTCTCCTTCTCTCCCTCCCCTCTCCTTCTCTCTGCCGTGGGTACCGCTGTTTTACCGCGGTGACGTCTATGACAAAAACATTATTATTATTAACATTATGCTGCTAAACAATCCAATACAGAGCTCCACAGGGAGGAAGTTAACCTCTTGTATCTTCCACTGATGCTTTCCAGGCTCGCATCATGAATGGCTCCCTAGTTCCTATGTAGTGCACTACTTTTGACCCGAGCCCTATGGTGAGGAGAATATGGTGCCATTTGGGACAGAGGACAGACCACGTGACGGCCGCCACACTCAATCCAAATCATTAGTCTCCTCCTCACCCTCCATGATGCAACAGAAGGAGAAGAAAGGTCTATTAGTAGTAGAGACCTGGTAAGAGACCTTCGTTTCTCTCCTCAGAGGAGCAATAGCTCCCCAATTCCCACCGGGGAGATCCTGCCGGTAAAAAAACGAATTCTACTTATAATAATCTGTCATCAGGACCAGAGGCAGTCATAAATTATGTTTGGTAGCATGTGCGAGAGTAAGCCACAAGAGGGAAATCACGGTGGAAAAAAATCACAGCCCGAGTTTGACAAACTTTCCCAAAGATAAATAATAACTTACAAACCGGATTAGTTGTTAAGTCACGGCTGAGTGCACAGTCAAGCCGCTCCAATCAGGACCCCGATGCAGAATGAAGGATTTAGGTAGAGGCCCATCATTTGT
>NW_027260814.1:75000-120175 GCF_045791955.1 Oncorhynchus clarkii lewisi
GCAGGCAGCACCATGCAGGGGTAGAGGCAGAGGTAGATGTGGAGGCAGAGGCAGCAGTTGGGTAACGCTTCTTTCTCGTACGCGTGCACACACACACCCAGACACACAGAGGCACACACAGACACACACACAAAATCACACACACACTCATGAAATACCCTTTCCAGAAGCATGAGACTTGAGCTGAGACGATCTCCTTCATTGGTTTTGCAGGTGATGGAACACAGACTGAATAAGCTGCTCTCTCTCTCGCCTTCTAGATTTATTTAGGAACGAACAACTCCCCTTCTAGCTTTATTTAGGAACGAACAACACCCCTTCTAGCTTTATTTAGGGACTCTCAATCCCCCCCCCCCCCTCCAGTTAAATGTAGGAACTAACAAATCCCCAGCTAGCTTTATTTAGGGGCTAACAAATTCGCCAATCTAGTTTAATATAGGGGCTAACAAATCCCTCCTTATAGTTTAATATAGGGGCTAACAAATCCCTCCTTAAAGTTTAATATTGGTTTAAAAACCCCTTCTAGTTTTATATAGGTGCTAACAAATCCCCCTTCTAGTGGGGGCCCTTCTAGTTTTATTTAGGGACTAACAAATCCCCAGCTAGCTTTATTTAGGGGCTAACAAATCCGCCAATCTAGTTTAATATAGGGGCTAACAAATCCCTCCTTATAGTTTAATATTGGTTTAAAAAAACCTTCTAGTTTTATATAGGTGCTAACAAATCCCTCCTTATAGTTTAATATTGGTTTAAAAACCCCTTCTAGTTTTATATAGGTGCTAACAAATCCCCCTTCTAGTGGGAGCCCTTCTAGTTTTATTTAGGGACTAACAAATCCCCCCTTCTCGTTTTATTTAGGGACTAACAAATCCCCCCCTTCTAGTTTTATTTAGGGACTAACAAATCCCCCCCCTTCTAGTTTTATTTAGGGACTAACAAATCCCCCCTTCTAGTTTTATTTAGGGACTAACAAAAAACTATATTGTTTTATATAAGGGCTAACAAATCCCCCATCTAGTTTTATTTTGGGGCTAACAAAAAAACCTTCTAGTTTTATTTGGGGGCTAACAAATCCCCCCTTATAGTTGTATAAAGGGACTAACATATTGTTACGTTCGTCATTAGATGAATGAGACCAAGGTGCAGCGTGGTAGGCGTACATCATACATTTATTAAATGAACACCAAAAACAAGAAAGAGTAAACGACACAGCAACTAACCAAAAATAAGATCCCACAATCTAAGGTGGGAAAAAGGACTAAGTATGATCCCCAATCAGAGACAATGGTAGACAGCTGCCTCTGATTGGGAACCATACCCGGCAAACAAAGAAATAGAAAAACTAGAATGTCCACCCAAATCACACCCGACCTAACCAAATAGAGAAATAAAAAGGCTCTCTAAGGGTCAGGGCGTGACAGCACCCCCCCCCCCCCCCCCCCCCCCCCCCCAAAAAAATCCTCTAAGGGGACCCAAAAGGCTAGGGTCAGCAATGCCAGAGGTTTGCAGAGGGAAAGTGTGAGCTGGCCATGGACACAGGGTCTATCTGATAGTGTATATTTAACACCGAGACATTCAGAGTTAAACACTGGGATATTATTAAGAGTTCAACACTGAAACATTCAGAGTTAAACACTGAGATATTATTAAGAGTTCAACACTGAGACATTAAGAGTTAAACACTGGGACATTAAGAATTAAACACTGGGACATTAAGAGTTAAACACTGAGATATTTTTAAGAGTTCAACACTGAGACATTAAGAGTTAAACACTGGGACATTAAGAGTTGAACACTGAGACATTAAGAGTTAAACACTGGGACATTAAGAGTTAAACACTGAGACATTAAGAGTTAAACACTGAGACATTAAGAGTTAAACACTGGGACATTAAGAGTTCAACACTGAGACATTCAGAGTTAAACACTGGGACATTAAGAGTTAAACACTGAGACATTAAGAGTTAAACACTGAGACATTAAGAGTTAAACACTGGGACATTAAGAGTTCAACACTGAGACATTCAGAGTTAAACACTGAGATATTATTAAGAGTTCAACACTGAGACATTAAGAGTTAAACACTGGGACATTAAGAGTTGAACACTGAGACATTAAGAGTTGAACACTGGGACATTAAGAGTTAAACACTGGGACATTAAGAGTTAAAAACACTGGGACATTAAGAGTTAAACACTGGGACATTAAGAGTTAAACACTGGGACATTAAGAGTTAAACACTGGGACATTAAGAGTTAAACACTGGGACATTAAGAGTTGAACACTGGGACATTAAGAGTTGAACACTTGGACATTAAGAGTTAAACACTGGGACATTAAGAGTTAAACACTGGGACATTAAGAGTTAAACACTGGGACATTAAGAGTTAAACACGGGGACATTAAGAGTCCACCTCCCTGGGACAAATGGATAGACTTACTCCACACACACATACAACATGCATGGAAGCACACACTTACAAACGTGCACAGAGATACCTACACACACTGTAATAACTGGCTTTACTACCACACTGTGATTTCACGACAACACAACACCCGTACAGTATGATCTGGCTCCGTATAGTACCTGTACACCATAAACAATAAGAAAGGGAACCCTTTTCCCTAGACAGTGCACTACTGAGCCACATGGACCCTGAAAAAATGCTAGGTGCATTTCACAAACCAAAAAGCATCTGATTCAACTGAAAAGGGGGCAAAATACTATTTCTGTTCTAAGGAGTTTGGACACAATCCTATAAACGATAGAAGCTAAGATAATCTAATCAAAGGCAAGATGAATAACTCCTCTCACAGGTACTGCATTTTGTACAGTACAGACTATATATTGTTTGAAATACACTGGTTTGATCATGATAGAAATATAATATATTGTTTGAAGGATACTGGTTTGATCACAGAAAAATATAAGGTTCTGTTTGAAGGATACTGGTTTGATCACAGAAAAATGTAAGGTTTTGTTTGAAGGATAGATGACAGTATAAATATAGTGTTTCATAGCAGTAGCAGCAGTAGCAGTGTCACCAGCAGCAGAACAATATTAGTGGCTGTATCTTCCCCAATCGTAATAGTAATCATTTAGAAGGTTAAAGGGGGTATTATTATCGCTGCACAGCCCATCTGAGCAGTGATGAGGTGAGCACAAATAATAACTGTCCCCAACAGAGAGAGAGAGAGGAGAGAGAGAGAGAGAGAGAGAGAGAGAGAGAGAGAGAGAGAGAGAGAGAGAGAGAGAGAGGGGACATGAGTGTGTGTGTGTGTGTGTGTGTGTGTGTGTGTGTGTGTGTGTGTGTGTGTGTGTGTGTGTGTGTGTGTGTGTGTGTGTGTGTGTGTGTGTGTGTGTGTGTGTGTGTGTGTGTGTGTGTGTAGGTGTATAAGGCCAAACCG
This sequence comes from Oncorhynchus clarkii lewisi, assembly GCF_045791955.1. NCBI lineage: Eukaryota > Metazoa > Chordata > Actinopteri > Salmoniformes > Salmonidae > Oncorhynchus > Oncorhynchus clarkii. The sequence continues at coordinate 78,412 of NW_027260814.1, forward strand.
CTGGGTTTTGGGGGGACAATCCCCTGTGTGACCTGACCTTGACACGTCTGAGTGAAATGGTGGCGGAGTGCTAATACCTCATCATATTGAGTTTGACTTTGAGCTCACTGTTGTGAGCATCATAAAACAAAGATAACAGGCCAGACAAACGGCCCGAAACCACCGGTCAATTCAAATGCTATCAAATGCTTTTGTTGGTACAGGCTTACTGGTGTGAAATTAAAATAAATCTATATTCTTTTTCTTTTTAAATGTGTTTTTTTTACCTTTTTGTAAATGAGGAAAGAATTTAGACCTATGCTTCTGTAAATAATTCACATTTATGCACCGTTCTATGGTCTAAACCAGTCTCTCTCTCAGTGTAAAACATACAATACCTTCTCAAATAGGAAATAACTCTTTTTACCTGGCTTACAGGGCATCAACTCCAGAGCATTGATCAAACCAAGTGGGGGACGAGTGGGGAGGAGAGACAGACAGACCTGGTGAGAACAGACCTTTTATGTGTTACCTTGTGTTTCAAAGTAAGGACAAAGAAAATGAAGATGACTGTCCTGTCACTGACAGCCCAGATGAAGCAGACAGAGTTGAGTGAACCTGTTTTGCTTCGTTCCATTTGGCCCTGGTGTACCGCTACATGCGGTGAAATACATGTTTTATTGGTCGTTGTTGTGTTTAAGTGTTAGAACTGTTATCAGTCCGTTGTTAATTTGATTAAATATATACTCCGTTTGTCTTTTCATTTTGAATGTCTAAGTGAAATGTCTGATAATAATTTGTGCTTTCAAAAGGTGGCAAGAAATAAATGCCAAGACAAAATACATTATTTGTTATTTTTTAAAACTACTTAATAAATTCACCGCATCATCTCACATATTTGCTGCTTGGTTAGCCAAATAGAGGTGGTTTTGTCCACAAATTTCTGTGTCAAAATCTGTCAAGTGTTCATGTCGTTTTGGTTTCAGGTCACAGAGCAAGGTAGACATCCTGATTCTGGGCATGACAGGTATAGTTCCGGGCCAATTTGAGCCCGATCTGACAAGGCTAATATTCTTCTCTCAAATGGTTATTAGATGGACGTATCTGGAAGGATTTCCATTCCTCTCACGGCAGCCATCTTAATATTTATGTCGATAATGAAGATGCGGGTGATATTAACTACTCTTTGTAATTAATAGCAATGTCAGTGACATAGTATTAATAGCATCGTGTGTTGGCATCAATTTTGTGTAAATTGCCTCTTTGACAAGCCGCTTTAATTAAACATATCACACAAGCATTAAAGGACTGTGGTCAGTAGCCATTTTGAGAGACTATCAAATAATGTTGCCATCTGGTACTTTTAGCCTGTCTTCTCGCCACTAATTAGAAGTAATATTACAGAGGTTAAAGGCCCTTTAGCTCAGACACAATGATCCCTACCACCCGACCACCACACTGTCTTTATACTGGAATAACTCACAGGTCGATGATCACTACCACCCAACCACCACACTGTCTTTATACGGGAATAACTCACAGGTCATTATCACTACCACCCAACCACCACACTGTCTTTATACTGGAATAACCCACAGGTCATTATCACTACCACCCGACCACCACACTGTCTTTATACTGGAATAACCCACAGGTCGATGATCACTACCACCCAACCACCACACTGTCTTTATACTGGAATAACCCACAGGACGATGATCACTACCACCCAACCACCACACTGTCTTTATACTGGAATAACCCACAGGTCATTATCACTACCACCCAACCACCACACTGTCTTTATACTGGAATAACCCACAGGTCGATGATCACTACCACCCAACCACCACACTGTCTTTATACTGGAATAACCCACAGGTCGATGATCACCACCACCCAACCACCACACGTGTCTTTATACTGGAATAACCCACAGGTCATTATCACTACCTCCCGACCACCACACTGTCTTTATACTGGAATAACCCACAGGTCATTATCACTACCACCTAACCACCACACTGTCTTTATACTGGAATAACCCACAGGTCGATGATCACTACCACCCAACCACCACACTGTCTTTATACTGGAATAACCCACAGGTCGATGATCGCTACCACCCAACCACCACACTGTCTTTATACTGGAATAACCCACAGGTCATTATCACTATCTTACATGTTACAAATTAGACATGCCTACTACCTGAAATATAGAACCATATAGAATCATATGGTTCTACATTACAGAACAATACAGAACCTTAAAGATCAGTAGAGGACAGTAGAGAACCATAGAGATCAGTAGAGAACAGTATAGAACCATAGAGATCAGTAGAGAACAGTACAGAACCATAGAGATCAGTAGAGAACAGTATAGAACCATAGAGATCAGTAGAGAACATTATAGAATGATACAGAACCATAGAGAGAACAATATATATGATACAGAACCAAGTAGAGAACAATATATAATCATACAGAACCATAGAGATCAGTAGAGAACATTATAGAACCGTAGAGATCAGTAGAGTACAGGACATTATAGAATGATACAGAACCAAGTAGAGAACAATATATAATCATACAGAACCATAGAGATCAGTAGAGAACATTATAGAACCATACATAACCATAGAGATCAGTAGAGAACATTATAGAACCATAGAGATCAGTAGAGAACATTACAAAACAATACAGAACCATAGAGAGAAGTAGAGGACATTATAGAACCATACGGAACCGTAGAGGTCAATAGAGAACATTGTAGAACAATAGAGTTTAGTAGAGAACATTGTAGAACAATAGAGATCAGTAGAGAACATTATAGAATCATACAGAACCGTAGAGGTCAGTAGAGAACATTATAGAACCATACAGAACAATAGAGATCAGTAGAGAACATTATAGAACCATACAGAACCGTAGAGGTCAGTAGAGAACATTACAAAACAATACAATACAGAAGTAGAGAACAATATAGAACCATAGTGAGGAATAGAGAACATTATAGAACCATATGGAACCGTATAGATGAGTAGAGAACATTGTAGAACCACACAGAACCATACCCGAACAGTAGAGAACAACACAGAACCAACCATATACTGTACAACCATATTGAACCATACACAACCATACAGGAACATAGAACCCTATAAAACCCTGCAGAACAACACAGTCATACAGAACCATTTAGAACCCAGCAGTGCCCTAATACTGAAACCTTGAACTTCCAACTTCCTTGAAAAAGCAGCTCACTGTAAATGTCTTTCTTCCAATTATCTTTAACTCACCACCTCACCCAGTAGGTCATGTGATGCATTAGCTCCTATACAGTTCTACCCAGCATGCATTGCAGTGCTGTCTTCAGTCAGTGAGCTGTGATCTAGCCAACCAATCAATCTTCCTGACCACACCACTCTCCGAGCCTCTCAGAGCCCAGTAGTGAGCTATATGGGTTTCTATTCCTGTGGGCAGGAGCACTGAGGATGAATTGGATTGGAATAGCAGCACTGCCTTGTCTTACAGTAGTTGGGTTTACAGCAGACAGAGACTAGCATGAAGTGGAAGAAATACTGTTTTCTGTATTTCATCCTGACACATCTCCACTGCTCTGTACCTCAGGAAAGCCACAAAGGGACCTATCTGCATATCTGTGTGTGCGTGTGCGTGTAGGTGTGTGCGTGTAGGTGTGTGTGTGTGTGCGTGTGTGCGTGTGTGCGTGTGTGCGCGTGTGCGCGTGTGCGCGTGTGCGCGTGTGCGCGTGTGTGTGTGTGTGTGTGTTTGTGTGACTGCGTGACTGTGTGTATAGGACACACAGCAGAAGAGACAAATTAAACAGCTCACCTCTAGAAGAGACAGATTGAACAGCTCACCTCTAGAAGAGACAGATTGAACAGCTCACCTCTAGAAGAGACAGATTAAACAGCTCACCTCTAGAAGAGACAGATTGAACAGCTCACCTCTAGAAGAGACAGATTAAACAGCTCACCTCTAGAAGAGACAGATTAAACAGCTCACCTCTAGAAGAGACAGTAAACAGCTCACCTCAAGTAGAGTCAGATTAAACAGCTCACCTCTAGTAGAGTCAGATTAAGCAGCTCACCTCCAGAAGAGACAGATTAAACAGCTCACCTCTAGAAGAGACAGATTAAACAGCTCACCTCTAGAAGAGACAGATTAAACAGCTCACCCCTAGAAGAGTCAGATTAAACAGTTTACCTCTAGAAGAGACAGATGAATAATCTATAAAAGAGATGGTTTAAACAATTCACCTCCAGAGGAGATAGATGAATCACTCCTAGAAGCGACAGATTATACAGCTCACCTCTAGAAGAGTCAGATTAAACAGCTCACCTCTAGAAGAGACAGATTAAACAGCTCACCTCTAGAAGATACATTTTAAACAGCTCACCTCTAGTAGAGTCAGATTAAACAGCTCACCTCTAGAAGAGACAGATTAAACAGCTCACCCCTAGAAGAGTCAGATTAAACAGTTTACCTCTAGAAGAGACAGATTAATCATCTCTAATAGAGATGGTTTAAACAATTCACCTCCAGAGGAGATAGATGAATCACTCCTAGAAGCGACAGAATAAACAGCTCACCTCCAGAAGAGTCAGATTAAACAGTTTACCTCTAGAAGAGACAGATTACACAGCTCACTTTTAGAAGAGTCAGATTAAACAGCTCACCTCTAGAAGAGACAGATTAAACAGCTCACCTCTAGAAGAGACAGATTAAACAGCTCACCTCTAGTAGTCAGATTCAACAGCTCACCTCTAGAAGAGACAGATTAAACAGCTCACCTTTAGTAGTCAGATTCAACAGCTCACCTCTAGAATCAACAGACAAATCACTCCTAGAAGAGACAGATTAAACAGCTCACCTCTAGAAGAGACAGATTAAACAGCTCACCTCTAGAAGAGACAGATTAAACATCTCACCTCTAGTAGTCAGATTCAACAGCTCACCTCTAGAAGAGACAGATTAAACAGGTCACCTCTAGTAGTCAGATTCAACAGCTCACCTCTAGAATCAACAGACACATCACTCCTAGAAGAGACAGATTAAACAGCTCACCTCTAGAAGAGACAGATTAAACAGCTCACCTCTAGAAGAGACAGATTAAACATCTCACCTCTAGAAGAGACAGATTAAACAGCTCACCTCTAGAAGAGACAGATTAAACATCTCACCTCTAGAAGAGACAGATTAAACAGCTCACCACTAAAAGAGAAATATTAAACAGCTCACCACTAGAAGATACATTTTAAATAGCCCAGCTCTAGAGGAGACATACACATACAGGAAGTGAGTTAGTTAGTAGGTGAGGTAGTGTGAACAAGCTGACCTCTTATAGCAGACTGTGTTGGCAGTCACTCTTCCTGGTTACAATGACGCGTCTCCCTGGTTACGAGGCCTCTGTTTACGATGCGTCATGCTTTGTTTCACCTGACGTGTAATTATTTTTTCCATTAAACACCAAACATGTATTTCACTTAGTATAGTTCTTCCGTATGAAATTTCAATCAGAGACCATTAATGCACTCCAGACAGGGGAAAGTTTAGAAAAATAACAAGATGCAATGGAAAATAAAATAATACTCTGTCAATGGGGAAACACTGCAATAATCATTTGCCAGTAGCTGGGTGATGCATATGTTAAAGTGTCAACAAGCAGTGGAAGGAAATTAATAGCTTTCTGCCATAAAACACTCTCTGATGGATATGATTACATTTGCATACTTCATTTTACCCTTGATCTGTTGTCTCACTGGTTCCAAGAGTCAGAGCTGACTATGAGTAAAGAGAGAGAGAGAGAGGGAGAGAGAGGGAGAGGGAGAAAGACAGAGAGAGAGAGAAAGAGAGAGAGAGAGAGAAAAGGAGAAAGACAGAGAGAGAGAGAGGGAGAGAGAGGGAGAGAGAGGGAGAGGGAGAAAGACAGAGAGAGAGAGAAAGAGAGAGAGAGAGAAAAGGAGAGACAGAGAGAGAGAGAGAGAGAGAGAGAGAGAGAGAGACAGAGAGAGAGAGAAACATACACCCATTCTAAAAATAAAGAAAAGGATTTCCATTACTGTTCAAACATGGAACAAGTATTTCAGATCTCATTAAAGACCATGGTGGTTATTGTCAATCAGTAACATTTAAAGACAAACTACAGTGCAACACCAAGCAGCCACATAAACATACCAAAATGTTAAATCATTACACATGAACTGTACAGTAGCTGTACAAAGATCATCAATCTTTAACCACTTGATTATGGAACATAGAATTACGTATAATTACGCCGGACTATTCAACAGAGTAAACATTGTATTTAAATAATGTGTTAATCAATCATTTGTGGGTGATGATTTTGGGGGTGTGGATGGGTCCTATAAGGAGTGTTTATTGGCTCATTAACTGGTCAATATGGCTATCTCAGTATCCTCTTAACGATGATGAGGAGGAAGGCGGTCAGTCCATTCAGCTGGAATTATCTTTTCTTTCTGACCCACGGGCTAACCTCAGGTCAATAACAATGTCCTCGTAAACACATGGCAGAGTTCAATCTGACCACAACAACAACAGCAACAACAGCAACAGCAACAGCAACAGCAACAGCAACAGCAACAAACAACAACAGTAACAAACAACAACAACAACAACAACAGCAACAACAACACCAACACCAACAGCAACAACAACAACACCAACAGCAACAACAACAACAACAACAGCAACAACAACACCAACATCAGCAGCAACAACAACAGCAACAGCAGCAACAACAACAACAACAACAACAACAACACCAACAGCTACAACAACAACAACACCAACACCAACAGCAACAACAACAACAACACCAACAGCAACAACAACAGCAACAGCAACAGCAACAGCAACAACAACAACAACAACAACAGCAACAACAACAGCAATAACAACAACACCAACGGCAACAACAACAACAACAGCAACAACAACACCAACAGCAACAACAGCAACAAAAACAACAACAACAGCAACAACAACAACAACAACAACAACAGCAATAACAGAGGTTCATAACTATCCATCGTTAGGACCAAACTCCTTGATTTGACACACTCTACGTCAAAAGTATCACCTTGGCCTCAATTACTGTCCCGTTTATATTTTTGAAAAGTTATTATACCGAGGCACTATTTAAACATCTTCTAAGGAGACTGTGATGTCGTACATTCCATGCGGAAAGCTGAATATGGAATGACTTAATAAAAGCTGTTGAGGTGTTGGCTTAACTACATTATTTTGTTATTTTCCGTTCAAAACTAAATGTATGTGTGTAAATACCAAATGATACTTGTTTGTAAAGAGCTCATGGCAACAGCCCTTACTGCTATGAGGACCTTTAGCCAAGCCAGTCAGCATCACACAGTAAACACTGTTAGAAAGCACTGCAGGCTTCACATGGTGATGCATTGTAATGGCTTGGTGTTGAGCCTGGCCCAGCACAATAACACACACACACACACGTACACACACACACACACACACACACACACACACACACACACACACACACACACACACACACACACACACACACACACACACACACACACACACACACACACACACACACACACACGAGTGGACACGCGGACACACACACACGCAAACACACAGACACAAAGAAACACAGACAGGCATGCGCGTAAACACACACACACACACACACACACACACACACACACACACACACACACACACACACACACACACACACACACACACACAGTGCACTAGGCGCTACCTAGGCAGCGACTGGGCTTTAGCTATAAATATAAACAAAGTGCAGATTGCCAGGCAGTCTCTCTCCCTCTCTCTCTCTCTCTCTCTCTCAGTGATTGGGGCTTGAGGAGAAAGTGGACTGGGATATCAGTGGTCACTAAATCATTGTGTAATCAGCTCTCTATACAGACTCATCCATGCATGCTGAGCACCCCATTCTGGAAGAGACTCGGGGACCGGGAGGACGACAGAATGCTCTGCCTGACCCCATCTGTACCCCATCTCGTTCTGCATTATCCCCAACCCATAAAAGTCCCATGCAGCACAAAAGACTTAATGATACCCTTTATTTTGTTATGTGGAGGGGGGGGAGGGGAAGGGGGGTTGAACGGGACCAAAAGCAAATGACAACAACAAATCTATCAAAGTTAGCAGCAGTCAGCACCTCAGCAGTTTTCTCTGCAGCCGGCCAGACAGTCAGCCCACCAGCCAGCCAGCCAGTCCACCAGAGGCCCGAGATGCACATATTGCAGGGCCGGCCCCCTGAGCAGCAGGCGCAGGGCCCAGGGACTACAGGGACTGAGACAGCCCTCTCCCTGGCCAGAGAGGGACTTGATGAATGACTGGAGCAACTTCTCTGTCACACCGGGCAGGGGAGGAGTCACTCGGACACACACACACACACACACACAAACACACGCACAGGCACACACAGACACAAATGCACGCACACGTACAGACACACACAGACACACGCGCACACACACAAACTAAGCTACATCATCCTAATGGCATTATTATTCTCATGCTTGTTGTCGATACAGTGTGGAGTGATTGGCGTCACGCTGTGTACTAGGTTAATTGGAATCCTGAACTGGAAAACGGCAGGGGAACAGTCCAAATATCCCGTTGGAGTCTTCCCACAGCCCAGAGAGAGAATCCCCATACGTATGTGCTAGACCCAGGTGTCTATGTATCTATATATCATATGTACTAGACCCAGGTATCTATGTATCTATATAAAATGTATATACTAGACCCAGGTGTCTATGTATCTATATATCATATATACTAGACCCAGGTATCTATGTATCTATATATCATATATACTAGACCCAGGTATCTATGTATCTATATATCATATATACTAGACCCAGGTATCTATGTATCTATATATAATGTATATACTAGACCCAGGTATCTATGTATCTATATATCATATATACTAGACCCAGGTATCTATGTATCTATATATCATATATACTAGACCCAGGTATCTATGTATCATATATACTAGACCCAGGTATCTACATATCATATGTACTAGACCCAGGTATCTATGTATCATATATACTAGACCCAGATATCTATGTATCATATGTACTAGACCCAGGTATCTATGTATCATATATACTAGACCCAGGTATCTATGTATCATATATACTAGACCCAGGTGTCTATATATCATATATACTAGACCCAGATATCTATGTATCATATGTACTAGACCCAGGTATCTATGTATCATATATACTAGACCAAGATATCTATGTATCATATATACTAGACCCAGGTGTCTATGTATCATATATACTAGACCCAGATATCTATGTATCATATATACTAGACCCAGATATCTATGTATCATATGTACTAGACCCAGGTATCTATGTATCATATATACTAGACCCAGGTGTCTATGTATCATATGTACTAGACCCAGGTATCTATGTATCATATATACTAGACCCAGATATCTATATATCATATGTACTAGACCCAGGTATCTATGTATCATATGTACTAGACCCAGGTATCTATGTATCATATATACTAGACCCAGATATCTATATATCATATGTACTAGACCCAGGTATCTATGTATCATATATACTAGACCCAGGTGTCTATGTATCATATATACTAGACCCAGGTATCTATGTATCATATACACTAGACCCAGGTATTTATACATCATATATACTAGACCCAGGTATCTATGTATCATATATACTAGACCCAGATATCTATATATCATATGTACTAGACCCAGGTATCTATGTATCATATGTACTAGACCCAGGTATCTATGTATCACATATACTAGACCCAGATATCTATATATCATATGTACTAGACCCAGGTATCTATGTATCATATATACTAGACCCAGGTGTCTATGTATCATATATACTAGACCCAGGTATCTATGTATCATATACACTAGACCCAGGTATTTATACATCATATATACTAGACCCAGGTATCTATGTATCATATATACTAGACCCAGATATCTATATATCATATATACTAGACCCAGGTATTTATATATCATATATACTAGACCCAGGTATCTATGTATCATATATACTAGACCCAGATATCTATGTATCATATGTACTAGACCCAGATATCTATGTATCATATATACTAGACCCAGATATCTATGTATCATATATACTAGACCCAGATATCTATGTATCATATATACTAGACCCAGGTATTTATGTATCATAAGTCGTAGACCCAAGTGTTTATGTATCGATTAGAATCTTTATGGCACCTTACATGCAACGTTAACAGTGTTGACATACAGAACAGTTTTCACAGTTACTTTGTACTACTGATTCCTTGGGAGTAGCTGTATAAATGACCGTGATTGTAATTCCCTAATCTATCCATAAACATAGTAATGATTACCCATTATAAAGATCCATAGCACCAGTACACAATGGAAATCATTGAAGACCATTGCTGTTAATATTCATAATATAAGTACAATGAGGTTAAATAAAGTCAGGAACTCATACAATATAATAGAACACAACATAATATAATAATATAGAATAGAACAATATAACATTGAATAGAATAACTTTATTTTTCATACACTATCTGTTAAAAGTGGTGGTGTGATGTTTCACTTGATAGTCCCTTCTTGCCCCAACGGACAGAGCTGCCCTTAGCTTGGGAGCTACCACATAATTCACATAATAATGATCAGGAAGAAAAGTTGCACCCTATTCCATACATAGGGCACTATTTGGTACTAGAAACACACACACACACACACACACACACACACACACACACGCACGCACGCACGCACGCACGCACGCACGCACGCACGCACACACACATACACACACACACACACACACACATACACACACACACACACACACGCACGCACACACACACACACACGCACACACACACACACACACACACATCACTTCACACAAAGACACACACCCACACTCTGGTTAAAACTAGTGCCCTATATAGGGGTTATGACACCACCTCTAATACTAGATTGAACTGTAACTCAATAAGGTAGCATGTCCAGATAAAAACACTGATGCAGGACCTCAGCTACTCTGATGTTACACTTGTCTAGGTATGCATCCTAAATGGCAGCCTATTCCCCTCACAGTGTGGTACTATTGGCCACGGTCCAATGGGCTCTGGGCAAAAAGTAGTGGACTATAAAGGGCATAGGGTGCCATTTGGGATGCAATCAGAAAACAAATCCTCCAGAACCGATGTGATCAATGACCTGAGGAACAGATATGACACATAGTGGGCTTTTACACTCACTGGCAATAGCCCCGGGTCAATAGATGTTCTAGGGGTCATAGTGTCTAGAGGTCCAGTCAATGGCTATAGATGTTCTAGGGGCCATAGTGTCTAGAGGTCCAGTCAATGGCTATAGATGCTCTAGGGGCCATAGTGTCTAGAGGTCCAGTCAATGGCCTATATATGTTCTAGGGGCCATAGTGTCTAGAGGTCCAGTCAATGGCTATAGAGGTTCTAGGGGCCATAGTGTCTAGGTGTCCAGTCAACGGCTATAGATGCTCTCGGGGCCATAGTGTCTAGAGGTCCAGTCAATGGCTATAGATGCTCTCGGGGCCATAGTGTCTAGAGGTCCAGTCAATGGCTATAGATGCTCTCGGGGCCATAGTGTCCAGAATGATCTCTACATTTGGTGATTTTTAAGACTTGGTTCTCTGGTTCGCTTCTATTTTTAGTGTCTGCTGCATTGATTTACAGGACATAATATTTTATATCATCTTAGTTTACAGAAGTAATGTATTGGAGAGTATAGGCCCTTATGTAGTTTTCTAACTTCAAGGTTGTAAGCCACAGTTTTTTAGAGGGACCCAGAGAGAGAGAGAGAGAGAGAGAGAGAGGGAGAGAAAGAGAGAGCTCTCTCACTACGAGGCAGATAAAGATAAATCCTCTTATTTCTCTCTGTCAAGTCATCACAGTCTAAAACAAAATACAAATTGAGATTGTAGCAAAAGGCTACGGCCGTCAACTGTTGACTCCAAGGGTTACCGGGGTGATTGAGTGTGGGGTTGAGAGCCTGAGGCTGACGACTAACAGTACTGTTACACAGACAAGGTCGTTTCAGTAGAGAGAATCGCCTCGGCACATAATCCACATCTCTCTCTCTCTCTCTCCTGGCTACTTTGAACACTGGCTGGCCTCTTTGAAATTGATTACGGCTGAGGAACAATACTTGGGGAATAATATCATCAAGACAGATGGAAGTAGGTTTATATACTTTAGAAAAGACATGATATACAGTTTATAGAAGAGTGTCTCCATTAGGTCTGTTTGTGTTCGAGTGATTTATGGTTATCCTACAACGCCAAATAGTAACAACGGCATCATGGACTGACTCCCAACTCTTTCAGAGTTGCTCACTCTAACCTAAAGACACTCGCAGAGATTCAGTCTCTTTCATATCCCTTTTTTAAAAATATATATATAATCGGCAGCTAATTCAAAGGACGGAAATCCTAGGAAGAGGTCTGCAGTTGTATGAATATGATTTACCTGACGACAACACAACTAAATACGAGTATAATGCGGTCAACAATCCTGATAGGTTTGTAAAACCATATTGACCAGAGGCTTGGTCCAACCTTGATACATTCTCTACACTCTCATCAATAACGCTAAAGACGGGAAAGTTATTTCCTTGTGTATAAAACTAATCTTTTCTTTTTATTCTATTTTAATGAAACAGTAGTTTGTTCTAAGGCTCTAATTCATTCCATTTGTTATGTTTGGACAACTCATTAACGTGATCATCTATTATCATTAGAGAAGGAGATTTGAAGCTTCTTCTCCCTGGAGATGCCGTGGCAACAACGCCGTTCTTTTTCTTCAGTTTGCATTAAAACAAATGTGAACCTGCTGATGCATTAGATTAATGTGCTCACTCAATGCCTGCTATAAAGAAACACTGGTCTAGTCCAGCTTGAAAACTAGAACAAGTTTCTCTCTCTCTCTCTCTCTCTCTCTCTCTCTCTCTCTCTCTCTCTCTCTCTCTCTCGCTCTCTCTCTCTCCCTCTCTCTTTCTCTCTGTAAATGCCCCCCTCAGCTCAAACTCACACTCTTCCCATGACAAGTTAGATCTCTAACATTCATTAGTCATTATTGTGCTTTGTAAGCTATCTCGTGTGAGCCGAGACACGTAAGGCAATTGATTCATGAACGGTTCACACCTGATAACCCTTTCGTGCCTTTTCCCAAACCTTATAATTCTGTATTTCTTTGTGATTGTAGCTTGTCTACAGGTAGACCACAGAAGCCACATCCCTGATTGGCAGATGAGTGACAACCCTGAGTAGAAGCACCTGCTGCTCATCGGTCGCTCACCTGTGCTCTTGAATTCTAAAGATTTGTACCTAAACACTGAAGAAGGGTGATGAGCCAAAACGTCGCCGTACACTATTCCTGATGTAAGCTTTATGCTAAATCTTTTTGAGTGTGGACCCATCACACCTTTTTTTTTGCTTATTGTGATTTATGAAAATATGATTCATCCTTTTGTTCCATCTACTAAAGCAACAGGGGATAGCAGAACGTAAGAATCTATCTGTCATTCAAGGCCATTCGACGTGAAATGAAGAAGGCATAATAAAATAACCTCAGGAATACCGTGGAAATCCTTCAAGGTGCATACTGTCTGAATACATGTTTTTCAATTCAGAAAAAGCCAAGGTAGCTCTGCTCTGCTCTGACAAGATTATCATATCAACATCAGGCCAGAACACCTTTAGACGGTGATCTCTGGATTTGAGTTACAGTACATTGTACTGTTGTATTAACTACAGCAGAGAGATCCTCCTATCCTCCATGTCTGAACTACAGCAGAGTGATCCTCCATGTCTGAACTACAGCAGAGTGATCCTCCATGTCTGAACTACAGCAGAGTGATCCGCCTATCCTCCATGTCTTAACTACAGCAGAGTGATCCTCCATGTCTGAACTACAGCAGAGTGATCCTCCTATCCTCCATGTCTAAACTACAGCAGAGTGATCCTCCTATCCTCCATGTCTGAACTACAGCAGAGTGATCCTCCTATCCTCCATGTCTGAACTACAGCAGAGTGATCCTCCTATCCTCCATGTCTGAACTACAGCAGAGTGATCCTCCTATCCTCCATGTCTGAACTACAGCAGAGTGATCCTCCTATCCTCCATGTCTGAACTACAGCAGAGTGATCCTCCTATCCTCCATGTCTGAACTACAGCAGAGAGATCCTCCTATCCTCCATGTCTGAACTACAGCAGAGTGATCCTCCTATCCTCCATGTCTGAACTACAGCAGAGTGATCCTCCTATCCTCCATGTCTGAACTACAGCAGAGTGATCCTCCTATCCTCCATGTCTGAACTACAGCAGAGTGATCCTCCTATCCTCCATGTCTGAACTACAGCAGAGTGATCCGCCTATCCTCCATGTCTTAACTACAGCAGAGTGATCCTCCTATCCTCCATGTCTGAACTACAGCAGAGTGATCCTCCTATCCTCCATGTCTGAACTACAGCAGAGTGATCCACCTATCCTCCATGTCTGAACTACAGCAGAGTGATCCTCCTATCCTCCATGTCTGAACTACAGCAGAGTGATCCTCCTATCCTCCATGTCTGAACTACAGCAGAGTGATCCTCCTATCCTCCATGTCTGAACTACAGCAGAGAGATCCTCCTATCCTCCATGTCTGAACTACAGCAGAGTGATCCTCCATGTCTGAACTACAGCAGAGTGATCCTCCATGTCTGAACTACAGCAGAGTGATCCTCCTATCCTCCATGTCTGAACTACAGCAGAGTGATCCTACTATCCTCCATGTCTGAACTACAGCAGAGTGATCCTCCTATCATCCATGCCTGAACTACAGCAGATTGATCCTCCATGTCTGAACTACAGCAGAGTGATCCTCCTATCCTCCATGTCTGAACTACAGCAGAGTGATCCTCCGTGTCTGAACTACAGCAGAGTGATCCTCCATGTCTGAACTACAGCAGAGTGTTCCTCCATGTCTGAACTACAGCAGAGTGATCCTCCTATCCTCCATGTCTGAACTACAGTAGAGTGTTCCTCCATGTCTGAACTACAGCAGAGTGATCCTCCATGTCTGAACTACAGCAGAGTGATCCTTCATGTCTGAACTACAGCAGAGTGATCCTCCTATCCTCCATGTCTGAACTACAGCAGAGTGATCCTCCTATCCTCCATGTCTGAACTACAGCAGAGTGATCCTCCTATCCTCCATGTCTGAACTACAGCAGAGTGATCCTCCTATCCTCCATGTCTGAACTACAGCAGAGTGATCCTCCTATCCTCCATGTCTGAACTACAGCAGAGTGATCCTCCTATCCTCCATGTCTGAACTACAGCAGAGAGATCCTCCTATCCTCCATGTCTGAACTACAGCAGAGTGATCCTCCTATCCTCCATGTCTGAACTACAGCAGAGTGATCCTCCTATCCTCCATGTCTGAACTACAGCAGAGTGATCCTCCTATCCTCCATGTCTGAACTACAGCAGAGTGATCCTCCTATCCTCCATGTCTGAACTACAGCAGAGTGATCCGCCTATCCTCCATGTCTTAACTACAGCAGAGTGATCCTCCATGTCTGAACTACAGCAGAGTGATCCTCCTATCCTCCATGTCTGAACTACAGCAGAGTGATCCACCTATCCTCCATGTCTGAACTACAGCAGAGTGATCCTCCTATCCTCCATGTCTGAACTACAGCAGAGTGATCCTCCTATCCTCCATGTCTGAACTACAGCAGAGTGATCCTCCTATCCTCCATGTCTGAACTACAGCAGAGAGATCCTCCTATCCTCCATGTCTGAACTACAGCAGAGTGATCCTCCTATCCTCCATGTCTGAACTACAGCAGAGTGATCCTTCCATCCTCCATGTCTGAACTACAGCAGAGTGATCCTCCTATCCTCCATGTCTGAACTACAGCAGAGTGATCCTCCTATCCTCCATGTCTGAACTACAGCAGAGTGATCCTCCTATCCTCCATGTCTGAACTACAGCAGAGAGATCCTCCTATCCTCCATGTCTGAACTACAGCAGAGTGATCCTCCATGTCTGAACTACAGCAGAGTGATCCTCCATGTCTGAACTACAGCAGAGTGATCCTCCTATCCTCCATGTCTGAACTACAGCAGAGTGATCCTCCTATCCTCCATGTCTGAACTACAGCAGAGTGATCCTCCTATCATCCATGTCTGAACTACAGCAGATTGATCCTCCATGTCTGAACTACAGCTGAGTGATCCTCCTATCCTCCATGTCTGAACTACAGCAGAGTGATCCTTCATGTCTGAACTACAGCAGAGTGATCCTCCTATCCTCCATGTCTGAACTACAGCAGAGTGTTCCTCCATGTCTGAACTACAGCAGAGTGATCCTCCATGTCTGAACTACAGCAGAGTGATCCTTCATGTCTGAACTACAGCAGAGTGATCCTCCTATCCTCCATGTCTGAACTACAGCAGAGTGATCCTCCTATCCTCCATGTCTGAACTACAGCAGAGTGATCCTCCTATCCTCCATGTCTGAACTACAGCAGAGTGATCCTCCTATCCTCCATGTCTGAACTACAGCAGAGTGATCCTCCTATCCTCCATGTCTGAACTACAGCAGAGATGTCTGAACTACAGCAGAGTGATCCTCCTATCCTCCATGTCTGAACTACAGCAGAGTGATCCTCCTATCCTCCATGTCTGAACTACAGCAGAGTGATCCTCCTAACCTCCATGTCTGAACTACAGCAGAGAGATCCTCCTATCCTCCATGTCTGAACTACAGCAGAGTGATCCTCCTATCCTCCATGTCTGAACTACAGCAGAGTGATCCTCCTATCCTCCATGTCTGAACTACAGCAGAGAGATCCTCCTATCCTCCATGTCTGAACTACAGCAGAGCGATCCTCCTATCCTCCATGTCTGAACTACAGCAGAGTGCTCCTCCTATCCTCCATGTCTGAACTACAGCAGAGTGATCCTCCTATCCTCCATGTCTGAACTACAGCAGAGTGATCCTCCATGTCTGAACTACAGCAGAGTGATCCTCCATGTCTGAACTACAGCAGAGTTATCCTCCTATCCTCCACGTCTGAACTACAGCAGAGAGATCCTCCTATCCTCCATGTCTGAACTACAGCAGAGTGATCCTCCTATCCTCCATGTCTGAACTACAGCAGAGAGATCCTCCTATCCTCCATGTCTGAACTACAGCAGAGTCATCCTCCTATCCTCCATGTCTGAACTACAGCAGAGTGATCCTCCATGTCTGAACTACAGCAGAGTGATCCTCCATGTCTGAACTACAGCAGAGCGTTCCTCAATGTCTGAACTACAGCAGAGTGATCCTCCTATCCTCCATGTCTGAACTACAGCAGAGTGTTTCTCCATGTCTGAACTACAGCAGAGTGATCCTCCATGTCTGAACTACAGCAGAGTGATCCTTCATGTCTGAACTACAGCAGAGTGATCCTCCTATCCTCCATGTCTGAACTACAGCAGAGTGATCCTCCTATCCTCCATGTCTGAACTACAGCAGAGTGATCCTCCTATCCTCCATGTCTGAACTACAGCAGAGTGATCCTCCTATCCTCCATGTCTGAAATACAGCAGAGAGATCCTCCTATCCTCCATGTCTGAACTACAGCAGAGCGATCCTCCTATCCTCCATGTCTGAACTACAGCAGAGTGCTCCTCCTATCCTCCATGTCTGAACTACAGCAGAGTGATCCTCCTATCCTCCATGTCTGAACTACAGCAGAGTGATCCTCCATGTCTGAACTACAGCAGAGTGATCCTCCTATCCTCCATGTCTGAACTACAGCAGAGAGATCCTCCTATCCTCCATGTCTGAACTACAGCAGAGTGATCCTCCTATCCTCCATGTCTGAACTACAGCAGAGTGATCCTCCTATCCTCCATGTCTGAACTACAGCAAAGTGATCCTCCTATCCTCCATGTCTGAACTACAGCAGAGAGATCCTCCATGTCTGAACTACAGCAGAGTGATCCTCCATGTCTGAACTACAGCAGAGTGATCCTCCTATCCTCCATGTCTGAACTACAGCAGAGTGATCCTCCTATCCTCCATGCCTGAACTACAGCAGAGAGATCCTCGTATCCTCCATGTCTGAACTACAGCAGAGAGATCCTCCATGTCTGAACTACAGCAGGGTGATCCTCCATGTCTGAACTACAGCAGAGTGATCCTCCATGTCTGAACTACAGCAGAGTGATCCTCCATGTCTGAACTACAGCAGAGTGATCCGCCTATCCTCCATGTCTTAACTACAGCAGAGTGATCCTCCATGTCTGAACTACAGCAGAGTGATCCTCCTATCCTCCATGTCTAAACTACAGCAGAGTGATCCTCCTATCCTCCATGTCTGAACTACAGCAGAGTGATCCTCCTATCCTCCATGTCTGAACTACAGCAGAGTGATCCTCCTATCCTCCATGTCTGAACTACAGCAGAGTGATCCTCCTATCCTCCATGTCTGAACTACAGCAGAGTGATCCTCCTATCCTCCATGTCTGAACTACAGCAGAGAGATCCTCCTATCCTCCATGTCTGAACTACAGCAGAGTGATCCTCCTATCCTCCATGTCTGAACTACAGCAGAGTGATCCTCCTATCCTCCATGTCTGAACTACAGCAGAGTGATCCACCTATCCTCCATGTCTGAACTACAGCAGAGTGATCCTCCCATCCTCCATGTCTGAACTACAGCAGAGTGATCCTCCTATCCTCCATGTCTGAACTACAGCAGAGAGATCCTCCTATCCTCCATGTCTGAACTACAGCAGAGTGATCCTCCTATCCTCCATGTCTGAACTACAGCAGAGTGATCCTCCTATCCTCAATGTCTGAACTACAGCAGAGTGATCCTCCTATCCTCCATGTCTAAACTACAGCAGAGTGATCCTCCTATCCTCCATGTCTGAACTACAGCAGAGTGATCCTCCATGTCTGAACTACAGCAGAGTGATCCGCCTATCCTCCATGTCTTAACTACAGCAGAGTGATCCTCCATGTCTGAACTACAGCAGAGTGATCCTCCTATCCTCCATGTCTAAACTACAGCAGAGTGATCCTCCTATCCTCCATGTCTGAACTACAGCAGAGTGATCCTCCTATCCTCCATGTCTGAACTACAGCAGAGTGATCCTCCTATCCTCCATGTCTGAACTACAGCAGAGTGATCCTCCTATCCTCCATGTCTGAACTACAGCAGAGTGATCCTCCTATCCTCCATGTCTGAACTACAGCAGAGAGATCCTCCTATCCTCCATGTCTGAACTACAGCAGAGTGATCCTCCTATCCTCCATGTCTGAACTACAGCAGAGTGATCCTCCTATCCTCCATGTCTGAACTACAGCAGAGTGATCCACCTATCCTCCATGTCTGAACTACAGCAGAGTGATCCTCCTATCCTCCATGTCTGAACTACAGCAGAGTGATCCTCCTATCCTCCATGTCTGAACTACAGCAGAGAGATCCTCCTATCCTCCATGTCTGAACTACAGCAGAGTGATCCTCCTATCCTCCATGTCTGAACTACAGCAGAGTGATCCTCCTATCCTCCATGTCTGAACTACAGCAGAGTGATCCTCCTATCCTCCATGTCTAAACTACAGCAGAGTGATCCTCCTATCCTCCATGTCTGAACTACAGCAGAGTGATCCTCCTATCCTCCATGTCTGAACTACAGCAGAGAGATCCTCCTATCCTCCATGTCTGAACTACAGCAGAGTGATCCTCCATGTCTGAACTACAGCAGAGTGATCCTCCTATCCTCCATGTCTGAAATACAGCAGAGTGATCCTCCATGTCTGAACTACAGCAGAGTGATCCTCCATGTCTGAACTACAGCAGAGTGTTCCTCCATGTCTGAACTACAGCAGAGTGATCCTCCTATCCTCCATGTCTGAACTACAGCAGAGTGTTCCTCCATGTCTGAACTACAGCAGAGTGATCCTCCATGTCTGAACTACAGCAGAGTGATCCTCCATGTCTGAACTACAGCAGAGTTATCCTCCATGTCTGAACTACAGCAGAGTGATCCTTCATGTCTGAACTACAGCAGAGTGATCCTCCTATCCTCCATGTCTGAACTACAGCAGAGTGATCCTCCTATCCTCCATGTCTGAACTACAGCAGAGTGATCCTCCTATCCTCCATGTCTGAACTACAGCAGAGAGATCCTCCTATCCTCCATGTCTGAACTACAGCAGAGCGATCCTCCTATCCTCCATGTCTGAACTACAGCAGAGTGATCCTCCTATCCTCCATGTCTGAACTACAGCAGAGTGATCCTCCTATCCTCCATGTCTGAACTACAGCAGAGTGATCCTCCATGTCTGAACTACAGCAGAGTGATCCTCCATGTCTGAACTACAGCAGAGTGATCCTCCTATCCTCCATGTCTGAACTACAGCAGAGAGATCCTCCTATCCTCCATGTCTGAACTACAGCAGAGTGATCCTCCTATCCTCCATGACTGAACTACAGCAGAGTGATCCTCCTATCCTCCATGTCTGAACTACAGTAGAGTGATCCTCCATGTCTGAACTACAGCAGAGTGATCCTCCTATCCTCCATGTCTAAACTACAGCAGTGTTCTTCAGTCCTGGTCCAGGGGACCCCATTGCCAGGTCTCAGATCTGTTTTTGCTGCATCATCAAATCCTATTACAATCACTTAAAGGCATCTTTCTCGAGAAGGCATCCAAGTGTATAGAGGATAGACATCATATGTTGGTTGTAATCTGGTTCAGGTGATGATTGATATAATACCGTCATTACTTGTTGACCAAGTAGTAATTTGACAACTTGAATGTTTGAGTGTTTTTTCCTTTAGACCTTTTCCCCCTTAAGAACGTGTTCATTTCCTATCAGATATGGAAAGTTTCTGCGTCTGTGATTAAAAACTGCCGGCAGTGTAAAGGAAACGCTAGTTTTTTGACACTGATATATTCAACATAGATCATCTTCACTTGTTTTGACTTGCTAATTAATCAGCATTATTTATTCAGGGGGACAAAACTAACTTTTGTAATTAGCAAATTGCTTTATCTATTACGGCACACTCAGCAAGACTTAAGGGGAAACTTTTAATTTGAGCAGGAATAGATAAATGAAGTATTAGCGTTGAAGATTTAACCAATTTAGGTAAATGTATTTTAATTAACAGAAGAACAACTTGTGGGAGGTTAAAGCTTGATATGGATAATGATGTAAGTTAACCTTTCATTCTACACCAAAAATCGAGATTTCTTACAGAACGCTCAGTTTGTAGCTTTTCTCACTGAATTGAATTATGTGGCAACACTCGTCTGGTCACAGATTGGATTGTTGCAGAATTCAACCACTAATTGATGTCACAATGAGGACCATGTCACGTGTTGCCCTCCACCCTGATAGGGAGCAACCTCCTGATAGGGAGGTTTTGACATGGGAGCAACATTTTGAGAAATACTGTACGCAAGTATATATAGAGAGACAATATATATATATATATTTTATTTTATTTTTTATTTTTTTTAGAAATACTGTAAGCAAGTATATATAGAGAGACAATATATATATATATATATATATATATATATATTTTTAAATACTGTACGCAAGTATATATATATATATATATATATTGTTTCTCTCCTCAATGTGGTGACAATAGTGATAACAGGACGACAGTCTGGTCTGACCTCTCCAAGCTCAACACATAAGTAGCAAGCAGACACTTAAAGAGATCTTAAGTTCATAGCATATTGTTCGAATTGGAATTCGCAAACATATCCTACAAACTGCAGGACTTTTTTATTTATTTGGGCAGTATGTAAAATATTATACAAAATGTATGACGTTGTAAATAAATTGTTTAAAACTTTAGTGAGAGCTCCTTTATTAAAAACAACTGGCTGAAATTAGAAAAATCCTTTAAAACAAGTCTTTAATAAAAAAAAGGGGAGGCATTTGGGATTGGTGCATCCATTTTTTGGACTTTAAATCAATCTTGAAGAATATAACTTACACACACGCATTATGAGCTTAATTCAACTGTCGGATTGCCCCCGTTAAGACAGGAGATCATGAACACTAGACAGCTGTGGAGGACGGAACCTATTGGTTACATTATGAGCTAAGCACAAGGTAATCACAATTAACGTCCAAGTCATGACACGATCCATCACCTATAACACTCACCCAGTTCCCAATTAAAAGCCAAACATATTGCAATACATTCAGGAGAGAAAATGAATACAATGTAATGGCACATCCTTCACTTGGTTCATTATGGGGCATTACCACGATATTAGAATCCTCGGAAAGGGTGGTTTGGTCAGTCAAGCTTTCAATGTTTTGGGTCTGTTAGCTCTTGAGAACGAGAAGAGGTGGAGCTCAACAGTATTCCCTATGTAGTGCACTACTTTTGACAAGGGTCCACATGGTGCTCGTCAAAAAGTAGTGCCCTAATGTAGGGAATAGGGTGCCCTTTGGGACATAAGCAGGTTTTTTTACACTAAAGCCTCCATAGCTCTCTAGTCTGTAAATAGCCTGTAATCTCCCTTCCCTCCATTAGAGGAACGACACCAAATACACACGCTAAGTACCTGCTAAATAAATGAGCCAAGGTCTCATTTTAGTTCAATGCCACTTGGAATCTTTATGATGCTTCCAATGCCTTCTGGGGCCTTAGTCGTGTCCATTTTGTATTGGTGCAAACGCGTTCCTAAACAAGCGTCAAAGTCATTTCCTGTTTTCTAACTACAGTTTGGGTAGTACAGGCCATCCACTGCACTTCAAAATTCGTTATTTTCACGATGGCTACATAGGTTTATATTTTATTTAGCTTTTATTTTATTTTATATAACCTCCTAATATGACCTCCACCAAGACCCGTCTTCACTGAAGGAAAAGCTGCAGCTAAGAAATGAGCAGAGAGTGTCTACAAATCATCCAGACATCTCTAGCTAATTATCAACCTTACAAAAATGACAATGGTTTTAGTTCCTTCAATCATGGCATGGACTCCGAGACACCTTCCTCCTCTTCAGCGTGATTACACTACAATTGATACCCAGGTAATTGATAATGCCTTTGTGAATAATGCTGTCAATTTGCCCCCTAAATCCCATTTCTGTGGCCATCTGGGCCAGCCTAAATGGCTCCCTGGAGACCTAGAGGTAATAGATGGTAATTACTCACAAGTCATTTACTTTTAGAAGTGTTTAGTGCTTATCTGTTTTACAATTAAAATGGAAACAAGCTGCTTCACATACTTATTCTAAAATAGTGTGTGCTTTGCTTTGCTTGTTCCTGCACCGATGACAATACTACAATGTATTATCAGAGCTCTTCTCTTTCACTTCACAGACACGTTAGGGTATATCCAGGAAGACCGTTACGTAGCTTTACCTCTGAGCAATGCGAGCCAATTTGGCCATAGTATGTGTTCAGAAATCATAAAACAAAGTGATTTCGATTGTGTGAGGTTTCACCAATGTTCACAGTCATCCCATAGCAGTTACCGATGACACACGCAGGCAAAAATGACACTGTGAACTAAAATAGGTGACGTACTATAAAACACTACACTTCCTCATATGAAATACTATAAAACACTACACTTCCTCATGTGAAAAACTGTAAAATACTAAGCTTCCTTGTAATAATACTGTAAAACACTACACTTCCTCATGTGAAAAACTGTAAAATACTAAGCTTCCTTGTAATAATACTGTAAAACACTACACTTCCTCTTATTAAATACTGTAAAACACTACACTTCCTAATATGAAATACTGTAAAACACTACACTTCCTCATATTAAATACTGTAAAACACTACACTTCATAATATGAAATACTGTAAAACACTACACTTCCTAATATTAAATACTGTAAAACACTACACTTCCTCATATTAAATACTGTAAAACACTACACTTCCTCATATGAAATACTGTAAAATACGACACTTCCTTGTAATAATACTGTAAAACACTACACTCCTCATATGAAATACTGTAAAACACTACACTTCCTAATATGAATTACTGTAAAACACTACACTTTCTAATATG
Source organism: Oncorhynchus clarkii lewisi (assembly GCF_045791955.1). NCBI lineage: Eukaryota > Metazoa > Chordata > Actinopteri > Salmoniformes > Salmonidae > Oncorhynchus > Oncorhynchus clarkii. The sequence goes on from NW_027260814.1 coordinate 102,605, forward strand.
AAATACTGTAAAACACTACACTTCCTCATATGAAATACTGTAAAACACTGCACTTCCTCATATTAAATACTGTAAAACACTACACTTCCTAATATGAATTACTGTAAAACACTACACTTCCTAATATGAAATACTGTAAAACACTACACTTCCTCATATGAAATACTGTAAAACACTACACTTCCTCATATTAAATACTGTAAAACACTACACTTCCTAATATGAATTACTGTAAAACACTACACTTCCTCATATGAAATACTGTAAAACACTACACTTCCTCTTATTAAATACTGTAAAACACTACACTTCCTAATATGAAATACTGTAAAACACTACACTTCCTCATATTAAATACTGTAAAACACTACACTTCATAATATGAAATACTGTAAAACACTACACTTCCTAATATTAAATACTGTAAAACACTACACTTCCTCATATTAAATACTGTAAAACACTACACTTCCTCATATGAAATACTGTAAAATACGACACTTCCTTGTAATAATACTGTAAAACACTACACTTCCTCATGTTAAATACTGTAAAACACTACACTTCCTAATATGAATTACTGTAAAACACTACACTTTCTAATATGAAATACTGTAAAACACTACACTTCCTCATATGAAATACTGTAAAACACTGCACTTCCTCATATTAAATACTGTAAAACACTACACTTCCTAATATGAATTACTGTAAAACACTACACTTCCTAATATGAAATACTGTAAAACACTACACTTCCTCATATGAAATACTGTAAAACACTACACTTCCTCATATTAAATACTGTAAAACACTACACTTCCTAATATGAATTACTGTAAAACACTACACTTCCTCATATGAAATACTGTAAAACACTACACTTCCTCATATGAAATACTGTAAAACACTACACTTCCTCATATGAAATACTGTAAAACACTACACTTTCTAATATGAAATACTGTAAAAAACTACACTTCCTCACATAGTGATCTTGTTCATTTATATTCAAGAAGCTTGTATTAAGACACAGAAGGATAAGCATAAAAGGGTATGAATTATTTGACTGTAGGGGACACTCCAGTCCCTCTCTCCTGCACTTGCTGACACGGTTAAAAACTTCCCCTCCTCTATTTGCATAAGGACATTATGCATGTTAACAGATTCAGCCTCTGAGCTCTAAAGGAGAACAGTTTACACTACAGTAATGTGACTGAGTCCGTTTCTACCTTACATATACTTATGTGAATGTCTAACTGTGTTTTGATAATTCAGCCACAGAATCCCTAGTTTATGTTGAACTAAACTATAGAATGATTAGAGCCCATGAGACCAGTTCTTTGTGGGGGAGTGCAAGCGTGCACGTTTGCTTGTGTGTACACGTGCACGTCTGTGCGTAGGGGGGTTACGATGGAAAATAGGGAGTAAGGATTACTTAGCAGTAACCCATTAATGGAGACAGAGGCTTGAGCTTTTGGCACCACCTTATACAGTAGTCAACCACCTTAATCCTGGTGTACAGTAGTCAACCACCTTAAACCTGGTGTACAGTAGTCAACCACCTTAATCCTGGTGTACAGTAGTCAGCCACCTTATACCTGGTGTACAGTAGTCAACCCCCTTATACCTGGTGTACAGTAGTCAACCCCCTTATACAGTAGTCAATCACCTTATACCTGGTGTACAGTAGTCAACCACCTTAAACCTGGTGTACAGTAGTCAACCACCTTAATCCTGGTGTACAGTAGTCAGCCACCTTATACCTGGTGTACAGTAGTCCTGGTGTACAGTAGTCAACCACCTTATACAGTAGTCAAAACCTGGTGTACAGTAGTCAACCACTGGTGTACAGTTAATCCTGGTGGTGTCAACCCCCTTATACAGTAGTCAGCCACCTTATACCTGGTGTACAGTAGTCAACCACCTTATACTTGGTGTACAGTAGTCAACCACCTTATACAGTAGTCAACCCCCTTATACCTGGTGTACAGTAGTCAACCCCCTTATACCTGGTGTACAGTAATCAACCCCCTTATACCTGGTGTACAGTAGTCAACCCCCTTATACAGTAGTCAATCACCTTATACCTGGTGTACAGTAGTCAACCACCTTATACTTGGTGTACAGTAGTCAACCACCTTATACAGTAGTCAACCCCCTTATACCTGGTGTACAGTAGTCAACCCCCTTATACCTGGTGTACAGTAATCAACCCCCTTATACTTGGTGTACAGTAGTCAACCCCCTTATACCTGGTGTACAGTAGTCAACCACCTTATACAGTAGTCAACCACCTTATACCTGGTGTACAGTAGTCAACCACCTTAAACCTGGTGTACAGTAGTCAACCACCTTAATCCTGGTGTACAGTAGTCAGCCCCCTTATACCTGTGTACAGTAGTCAACCCCCTTATACCTGGTGTACAGTAATCAACCCCCTTATACTTGGTGTACAGTAGTCAACCCCCTTATACCTGGTGTACAGTAGTCAACCACCTTATACAGTAGTCAACCACCTTATTATACCTGGTGTACAGTAGTCAACCCCCTTATACCTGGTGTACAGTAGTCAACCACCTTAAACCTGGTGTACAGTAGTCAACCACCTTATACTTGGTGTACAGTAGTCAACCCCCTTATACCTGGTGTACAGTAGTCAACCCCCTTATACCTGGTGTACAGTAGTCAACCCCCTTATACCTGGTGTACAGTAGTCAACCACCTTATACCTGGTGTACAGTAGTCAACCACCTTATACCTGGTGTACAGTAGTCAACCACCTTGTACCTACTGTACAGTAGTCAACCACCTTTTACTTGGTGTACAGTAGTCAACTCCCTTATACCTGGTGTACAGTAGTCAACCCTGGTAACTTAGTGGTGAAGGTTATGAAAGGCACTGATGATGGGGAGGCAGATATTTCAGATCAAAGACACACAGTGTCCTGAGTGTGAATATACAGTCTTCTCTATGAGGGTATCCAAGGACACCTAGGGCTACGTCCCAAATGGAACCCTGTACCCTTTAAAGTGCAGTGCTTTTGCCAGGTCCTGTAGGGAATAGGGAGCCATTTGAGATGCAATCCTGCCAGGCTACATCGTTTCTTATTGGAGCAGAAATGTCTTTACTACATTATGTGGTGTAGCTGGACACAGAGAGAGGAGGAGAAAAGAGAAGGAGAGGAGAGGAGAGGAGAGGAGAGGAGAGGAGAGGTCATATAGAAGCAGACAGAGACTCCGCCATGACACTGTGACATGTTCAGATCCACTCCAGTGAACTGTGCCTTGCACAACAACATGAAACAAGGAAATGAGCCACAAACACTGCTTTCCTGACCCCTTAGCGACCCCAACATGCACTCTTACTACATGAGTGTGTGTGAGTGTGTGCGTACAACACACACACACAAACACTCGTGCATGCACACACACATGTACTCACACATTCACTTACGCGCACGTACGTACTCACGTGCACAATCCCACACACATTTATATTCAAACCCAGAAGATCAATGACATACACAACCATTTGATAGAGCCAAGTTGTAAGAAATCAACAGATTGGTGAGGGGTTAGTTTTAGTGTATTCTAAGGCTGTATGTATACTGAGCAAAAATATAAATGCAGCATGTAAAGTGTTGGTCTCATGTTTCATGAGCTGAAATAACACAAAAAGCTTATTTCTCAAAATGTTTGTTCACAATTTTGTTTACATCCCTGTTAATGAGCATTTATCCTTTGCCAAGATAATCCATCCACCTGACAGGTGTGGCATATCAAGAAGCTGATTAAATAGCATGATCACTACACAAGTGCACCTTGTGCTGGGGATTTTAAAAAGCCACTCTAAAATGTGCAGGTTTGTCAAACAACACAATGCCACAGATGTCTCAAGTGTTGAGGGAGCATGCAATTGGCATGCTGACTGCAGGAATGTTCACCAGAGCTGTTACCAGAGAATTTAATGTTTATTTCTCTACCATAAGCCACCTCCAATGTTTTTGAGAATTTGGCAGTACGTCCAACCGGCCTCGCAACCGCAGACGACGTGTAACCAAGATCTACATATCAAAAATGTTTCGCCTGCGGAACGATCAGAGACCAGCCACCCGGATAGCTGATGTAAACAAAGAATTTCTGCACAAACTATCAGAGACCATCTCATCTGCATGCTTGTCGTCCTCACCAGGGTCTTGACCTGACTGCAGTTCGGCGTTGTAACCGACTTCAGTGGGCAAATGCTCACCTTCGATGGCCACTGGCATGCTGGAGAAGTGTGCTCTTCACAAATGAATCCCGGTTTCAACTGTACCGGGCAGATGGCAGACAGCGTGTATTGCGTCATGTGGGCGAGCGATCTGCTGATGTCTACGTTGTGAACAGAGTGACGATGGGGTTATGTTATGGGCAGGCATAAGCTACGGACAACAAACACAATTGCATTTTATTGATGGCAGTTTGAATGCAGAGAGATACCGTGACAACATCCTGAGGCCCATTGTCGTGCTATTAATCCTCCACCATCACCTCATGTTTCAGCATGATAACGCACGGCCCCATGTCACAAGGATCTGTATATAATTCCTGGAAGGTGAAAATGGCTGCCCGTTGAGCATGTTTGGGATGCTCTGGATTGACGTGTCCGACAGCTTGTTCCAGTTCCCGCCAATATCCAGCAACTTCGCACAACCGTTGAAGAAGAGTGAGACAACAGTCCACATGGCCACAGTCAACAGCTTGATCAACTGTATGCGAAGAAGATGTGTCAAACTGCATGATGCAAATGGTGGTCACACCAGATACTGACTGATTTTAAGGTGTCTGTGACCAACACGTGCATATCTGTATTCCCATATCTGTATGTGAAATCCATAGATTAGGACTTAATGAATGAGTTCATTTAAATTGACTGATTTCCTTATGTGAACTGTAACTCAGTAAAATCTTTTAAAATGTTGCATGTTGCATTTATATATTTGTTCAGTATATAGACCCCTTGACTTCTTCCACATTTTGTTACATTACAGCCTTATTCTAAAATGGATTAAATAAATAAGAATACTTCTCAACCTACACACAATACCCCATAATGACATCACAATACCCCATAATGACATCACAATACCCCATAATGACATCACAATACCCCATAATGACATCACAATACCCCATAATGACATCACAATACCCCATAATGACATCACAATACCTCATAATGACAAAGCAAAAACAGGTTTTTAGAAATGTTTGCAAATGAAATTAAAAACCAAAATAGCTTATTTACATAAGTATTGGGACCCTTTGCTATGAGACTCCAAATTTAGCTCAGCTGCCTCCTGTTTCCATTGATCATATTTGAGACATTTCTACAACTTGATTGGAATCAACCTGTGGTAAATTCAATTAATTGGACATGATTTGGAAAGGCACACAACTGTCTATTTAAGGTCACACAGTTGACAGTGCATGTCAGAGCAAAAACCAAGACATGAGGTTGAGGTAATTGTCCATATAGCACTCCACCAATCAGGCCTTTAATGTAGAGTGACCAGACGGAAGCCACTCCCCAGTAAAAGGCATATGACAGGAGTTTGCTAAAAGGCACCTAAAGGACTCTCAGACCATGAGAAACAAGATTCTCTGGTCTGTTTAAACCAAGATTGAACTCTTTGGTCTGAATGTCTAGCATCACATCTGGAGGAAACCTGGCACCATTCATACGGTGAAGCATTGTGGTGGCAGCATCACATCTGGAGGAAACCTGGCATCATTCATACGGTGAAGCATGGTGGTGGCAGCATCACGTCTGGAGGAAGCCTGGCATCATTCATACGGTGAAGCATGGTGGTGGCAGCATCACATCTGGAGGAAACCTGGCACCATTCATACGGTGAAGCATGGTGGTGGCAGCATCATGCTGTGGGGATGTTTTTCAGCAGCAGGGACTGGGAGACAGGTCAGGATTGAGGGAAAGATGAACGGAGCAAAGTACAGAGAGATCCATGATGAAAATCTATTCCAGAGCCCTCAGGACCTCAGACTGGGGCAAAGGTTCACCGTTCCAACAGGACAACAACCCTAAGCACACAGCCAAGACAACATGGGAGTGGCTTTGGGACAAGTGTCTGAATGTCTTTGAGTGGATCAGCCAGAGCCCGCACTCGAACCCAAAGGAACATTACTGGAAAGACCTGAAAATAGCTCTGCAGTAATGCTCCCCATCCAACCTGACAGAGCTTGAGAGGATCTGCAGAGAATTACGGGAGAAACTACCCAAATACAGGTGTGCCAAGCTTGTAGCGTCATACCCAAGAAGACTTGAGGCTGTAATCGCTGCCAAAGGTGCTTCAACAAAATACTGAGTAAATGATCTGAAAACCTATATGATATTTCATTTTTATATTTTTTTTATAAATTGGCAAAGAATTTTTAAAACCTGTTTTTCCTTTGTCATTATGCGGTATTGTGTGTAGATTGATGATTTAATAAATTTTAGAATAACGTGACAAACGTGGAAAAAGTCAAGGGGTCTGAATACTTTCCCAGGGCACTGTATCTGTTCATCTTGGTTAGGCTTAGGGTTAGGGTTAGGGTCAGGGTTAGGGTCAGGGTCAGGGTTAGAGTTAGAGTTAGGGTTAGGGTTAGGGTTAGGGTTAGGGTTAGGGTTAGGCTTAGGCTTAGGCTTGGGGTTAGGGTTAGGGTTAGGGTCAGGGTTAGGGTTAGGGTTAGGGTTAGAGTTAGTATATGGGTTAGTATATATATGGGTTAGGGTTAGGGTTAGGGTTAGTATATGGGTTAGGGTTAGGGTTAGAGTTAGTATATGGGTTAGGGTTAGTATATGGGTTAGGTTTAGGGTTAGAGTTAGTATATGGGTTAGGGTTAGTATATGGGTTAGGTTTAGGGTTAGAGTTAGTATATGGGTTAGGGTTAGTATATGCCATGGCTGTATAATAGCAGAACTAAGGCTGTATATCAATGTGTTCGTCTTGGTTAGTGCTGTGATGTGACATGGCTCCACTGAAAGGGAATGAGGCGTTCTCCACTGGGCCGTCTCTCTAAATGAGAGGCATTGCCCCTGTTAGAAAGAGGTTAATAGTCATTTGTTAAAAAATAAATAAATAAAAAAAACATTGGTGTGTCTGACTTCGGGAGAAGACGGAAGAAGACAACCAACAACCAACCATTGCCTTTGGTTTTGCTGTCTGGTTTGGTTTTAGGGTAACGTTCCCTGTTCCTACGTGGGGTAACAAAAAAATAAATAACAAAAATGTGCTTAAACATTATAATTTTACACTGTTAAAAGATTTAATGTTCATTTGTCTGGTAGCCTGCAGGCAGGAATCAATGACATTTTAAATAATTGTTGTTAGGGGGTAATCTCCAGAGGGGAGAATCGGGGGTACAGAAAACTATAGAGAAGATCTGAGTAAATTACTGTGTCAGCTTCTATTTATTTGCGACAGGATAGCCAGAGGCAGCACTCCCAGGCTGTGTCCCAAATGATTCCCTATTCCCTATATAGTGCACCCATAGGTTCAAAAGGAGTACACTATATAGGGAATAGGGAACCGTTTGGAACTGAGCCCCAGATAGCCATTAGAGAGGCCGGGCCAAGCCATAAAGAGAGAGAGAGAGAGGGAGAGTGAGAGAGAGAAAGAGAGAGAGAAAGAGAGAGAGAGAGAGAGAGAGAGATAGAGAGAGAGAGAGAGAGAGAGAGAGAGAGAGAGACTCAGTAGCCATTGTGGAAAGTTAGCGTGTAATGTAAAGTACTCCCTGTGGAGGGAGAGGAGGGCAGGCATACTGAGATGAGACATGGGAGGAAGAACCAATTATAGCTTCACAAATCCTTTCCTTTCACAGGGATAGGCCATAAAGAGGTTGTCATAGATACTACTGTACATCCACTGGCAGGTATAACATATCAATATCAGGGCTACATTCAGACGTTATTGTCAGGCAACAGTTATGTAAGTGGAACGGTAGAGGTAGTTTAATCTGTAGGTAGCTTGGGGTTCAGATGACAGGCTGTCATACTGAAAATATACATTTTCAATCCTGCTTAGTTTTTACATTTGTGTTGTTATTCTCTGTAACCATAGAGATGTGGTTCTGTTTACAACGGTGTGTTTAGACTGTATCTAATATATTTGGTGTGTTTGTACGGCTGTATAGACTACATCTAAGACATTTGGTGTGTTTGTACGGCTGTATAGACTACATCTAAGACATTTGGTGTGTTTGTACGGCTGTATAGACTACATCTAAGACATTTGGTGTGTTTGTACGGCTGTATAGACTACATCTAAGACATTTGGTGTGTTTGTACGGCTGTATAGACTACATCTAAGACATTTGGTGTGTTTGTACGACTGTATAGACTACATCTAATAAGCAAAACACTGAACCGTAGACAGAATATAACAACTCCTCCTAGGAGCGACTGATTAAAATTATAATTTATTGAACAGGGTGGAAAAACACAATTCATTCTAAATTAAATCACATAAATCTGCTTAAAAAAATATATCCTAATATCCTACGCATTAGCTGCCTAGTCCTTTTATATTCTATTTACAGAAATCCCTGACCTATTTCATTTAAGGGACAAAAAAAATGTGCAGAAATAATCATATAATAACAGGAATAATAGCGTGGAAATAAATATGCATTTTCCTCACTCACAGCCAATCAAATATTAGTATTATATAGGGATTAAAAAGTCAACCGCTTCCTCTGGTTAAATATGCTATGCTAAGTGCTAACCAGTGAAAGCTTGACTTTTTAATCCTGGATTTGGAAAGGTGGGGGGGGTTAAATAAAGAATCTAACAATGAACAGGAAGTGCGGATGAAAAGAGAAAAGAGCCTGCATTAATTAGATGACACTGATAGGCCACCGTAGCACTGGGGAGGACGGAGGAGGACGAGAAGGGAGAAGAGTGAGAGAAAAAAAGAGAAAAAAAGGATTGAAAGTGTTTGTAATGTCTGCCAAACAAACGCTGCAGGTCCCTGCGGGAAAGAGATTATTACGGGCTCTGTGTCTGTCAAACGTGTGAACACAATACAGAGGAGAAGAGGAGAGGGCCCCGAGGCGTTGCTACTGCTGCTGCTGCCTCTGAGGGCCACGAGGGCCCGGCGACGACGACGCTCTCCTCTCCGCAGCAACCACGGCCCTGCCAAAGAATGTCTGTAATCCGCAGGCTGACTGGGGTGATCCCGTGGCTTTCCCTGGCAATGCAGCAGGCTTCCCTATTGTTGGCAATCCTCAAAGAAGAGAATGAGGTAGCCAGGAGAGGGGGAGGGATGGGGGGGAGGAAGAGGAGGAGGAGGAGAGGTGGAGAGCCTTTTCTCAGCCCTACCCATATGAAAGCTCCCCCGCTATCGTCCGAAAAGTACAATTGCACTTTTCTTGATCTTTTGTGCGGTCATGTTGACTGTGGTTATTGACGAAGCAGTTGGACATGGAAAGGATATGACCTCTTCCCTCCTCCTCCTCCTTCTCCAGGCCACCAGGACAGGAAGCAGGCCTGAGGTTTACATGTAGCATTAGACTTAAAAAGGAGTTTGCGGAGGGCTTATGCGACAAAGGGAAGAGTTAGCTGGAGAGGGGTGGAGCCTGTGATGGCCCACTGACAAAGACAGAGACAACACAATGGCCAGCCGGCCAGAAAATGACCAAGACTCTAGGAGAAAAAGTTTGAGAGAAACAACAAAAAAACAAGAAAAGAAAGCTATGTTTCTCCCTTCCCCTGAGTCAGTGTGGGATATTTTTCCTCCCTTCTTTCTCCCCTCAAACAGATGCTAAGGCAGATGGTCACGAATTAACAGAAATTGGGCGAAGAAGAAATGAGACAGTATATTAGCAGTCCGGGGAGGGTGGACATCGTGAAATAAAGATGAAAGTGGCAGCTCAGTGGGGATCGACTTTAAATACCCTCTCCGACAGGTGTTGGAGGGGTTAGTAGGGGGTAAGGTGGGATGATGGAAGCACACGGTGACTAACGGTCGGAGAGGTCAGGTGTTGAGCGATACTACAGTCCCTCCAGGATTTCGATGGGGGATTTTTTTTTGTGTGTGGTATTTGCAGGCAAAGAAAAATGCTTGGATTTGCTGCGGTAATTCTGACGTTTTCCGTTAGCAATATTTTGTCCAATTTGTTGAGAAAATGCTCTGGCGAGGGAAAATGTTTGTTGACGCGTGGCTTGAATGAAACACGTTATGTGGTAAATGTGCTGTGATTGGTTGAAATTGCGAGACGTCTTTTTGTACTGCAGTGATAGGTCAGTTTTGTGCCATAACATTGTAATTATTAGACTGTTTAATATCGATAATGCAACCGGTCACATTTACAAGCCCTCACATAATATACAAGAAATAGTTGATTTTGCCCCAAGAAATTGCGATATTACAATCCTGGAAGTAATGATACGTACTGGACCCTTGCAGGGACGTCAGAGAGGCTGAGGCCCACAACAGACCCGCAGGGCCCTGGGTGGCTGTCTGCAGGGACGTCAGAGAGGCTGAGGCCCACAACAGACCCGCAGGGCCTTGGGTGGCTGTCTGCAGGGACGTCAGAGAGGCTGAGGCCCACAACAGACCTGCAGGGCCCTGGGTGGCTGTCTGCAGGGACGTCAGAGAGGCTGAGGCCCACAACAGACCCGCAGGGCCCTGGGTGGCTGTCTGCAGGGACGTCAGAGAGGCTGAGGCCCACAACAGACCAGCAGGGCCCTGGGTGGCTGTCTGCAGGGTGGTTAGGGAGGCTGAGGCCCACAACAGACCAGCAGGGCCCTGGGTGGCTGTCTGCAGGGTGGTTAGGGAGGCTGAGGCCCACAACAGACCAGCAGGGCCCTGGGTGGCTGTCTGCAGGGTGGTTAGGGAGGCTGAGGCCCACAACAGACCCGCAGGGCCCTGGGTGGCTGTCTGCAGGGTGGTTAGGGAGGCCGAGGCCCACAACAGACCAGCAGGGCCCTGGGTGGCTGTCTGCAGGGTGGTTAGGGAGGCTGAGGCCCACAACAGACCAACAGGGCCCTAGGTGTGGCTGGCTGTGACTGATAATCAGGTGTGGGGCAGATTCAACCTAGCCTGGTCCCAGATCTGTTTTCACGGTCTTGCCAGCTCCTTTGGCGTGACAATGACTGTAGTAGTTGGCAACACAGCACAAAGTGATCTGGTTCCAGGCTAGATTAGATTCAACGAGTACTAACTGATCTGGTTAAAGGCTAGATCAGATTCAACCAGTACAAAGTGATCTGTTTCCAGGCTAGATCAGATTCAACCAGTACTAAATGATCTGGGTCCAGGCTAAATTAGATTCAACCAGTACTAACTGATCTGGGTCCAGGCTAAATTAGATTCAACCAGTACTAACTGATCTGGGTCCAGGCTAAATTAGATTCAACCAGTACTAATGATGGTCAGGGTCCTAACATATATGGTTAAAGTTGTTTTACGTTTGACTGTATTTTGAGTGCTATTCATTTGTTGGACCCTTTTTCCAGCCAACCTATCCTGTCCCATGATAACCCTTCCACTGGGGGAAGACAGTATACGATACGAGGCCATTACAATGAGGAAACCCTGGATTTATATATGTATGTATACGGTACATGAGGTTTGAAGAGCCGGGACAGAGAGAGAGGTAGCGAAGGAGAAGACTGGGCCTGTCAATCCAATGGTTCCCTATCACCTACACTATCCCTTTAAACGTAGTGCACTTTATAGTGACTGGGATGCCTTTAGGGACGCGGTCTGGGTTAAGACTACATAACACAACATTAGAAGCAGTAATTCTGCCTGCTGCCATTTAGATTGATCTGGTCCAGGCTGGGAGGAAAGCATGCACTTTGTCTTCTGACATGAGAACAGCATCTCAAGTGTTTCACCATTCCAGAGGGGAAAGAAGTGGAATTGGTGTTTTTACATTTCTGTATCATTCTCCTGCCCATAAGGAATATGGATAACAAATGGAATATTCAGCCCTCCATTGTCTGATTGATTTCTTTTATTATCTAGCCAATATCACCCAGGCAGTTTAAAGGATCGCTCTGCTTCAATTCCAACCCCTCTCCTCCTCTCTCTCTCTCCTCCTCTCTCTCTCTCTTCCTCTCTCTCCTCCTATCGCTCTCTCTCTCCTCCCCCTCTCTCTCTCTCCTTCTCTCTCTCTCTTCCTCTCTCTCCCTCCCTCTCTATTTCTTTCGTTCTCTATCTTTCTTTCTTTCTCTCTCTCTCTCTCTCTGGGGGCTCTGACAGCTTATCAATGTTATGCAGCATAAACAGGTCAGGAATGCGTCTGAGGAGCGTTCCAATATGTTATACTTTAAGGTTTTTCAGGATGCAGAATTTCTAAATAGAAATTGAAAAAAGATAAACAGAAACAGAAGGAAAGTCCTGGAGGGGGATGTGGCCTACCTTAGAGAGAATCCCTTGCTTCAGAAATGATACATGTGCAACCCGTCCATTTCTTACATGGAGGGAACTAAATGTTATTATTTTCAAACCAACCAGAGACCCTGATATTCAGTACACCGTGTCTCAACCTGTAAGTAACATTACCATCCCGGAGAAGATCTGTGAGTGACGGATTCAGTGTTGTAGCAGCAGTGTCCTGATGCTGCCACTGAAGTGTTGCCTGAGACCATCACAGCCTGTTTTGGGGTATGAGAAAGGCACTATAAATCACTATAAAAACCTTATAGGAACATCATACCTTATAGGAACATCACACCTTATAGGAACATCACACCTTATAGGAAGGAACATCATACCTTATAGGAACATCATACCTTATAGGAAGATCATACCTTATAGGAACATCATACCTTATAGGAACATCATACCTTATAGGAACATCACACCTTATAGGAACATCAGACCTTATAGGAACATCATACCTTATAGGAACATCATACCTTATAGGAACATCACACCTTATAGGAACATCATACCTTATAGGAACATCAGACCTTAAAGGAACATCATACCTTATAGGAGCATCAGACCTTATAGGAACATCATACCTTATAGGAACATCACACCTTATAGGAACATCATACCTTATAGGAACATCAGACCTTAAAGGAACATCAGACCTTAAAGGAACATCAGACCTTATAGGAACATCATACCTTATAGGAACATCACACCTTATAGGAACATCACACCTTATAGGAACATCATACCTTATAGGAGCATCAGACCTTATAGGAACATCATACCTTATAGGAACATCAGACCTTATAGGAACATCATACCTTATAGGAAGATCATACCTTATAGGAACATCATACCTTATAGGAACATCATACCTTATAGGAACATCACACCTTATAGGAACATCAGACCTTATAGGAACATCATACCTTATAGGAACATCATACCTTATAGGAACATCACACCTTATAGGAACATCATACCTTATAGGAGCATCAGACCTTATAGGAACATCACACCTTATAGGCACATCATACCTTATAGGAGCATCAGACCTTATAGGAACATCATACCTTATAGGCACATTATACAAATAACACAATAATAAAACATCTCCACTTGAGTATAATTATTGTAACTAATTATAATTATGTTTTTATTAAAGACATTTTTTATTAAAACCATTTTTATTTCCCAGTTGTTTTTAATGCAGTAATGAAGGAATCACAGTGCTTCATCCATTGTGTTGAGCTGCAGGACGACAATACAACAATATAACACGATGTCCTTGAAAGTCAAATAAAAAACCTTTTGTCGTTGGTGACCAATAACCGAGACAAATTTACGACGTGCTGGTTGGCCTCATCATAACTACAAAGTAGTCAGTAAAATCTCATCGTAAGTTTCAGGGAAATGAATAGATGTGACCCTTGACCTTCAGGGAGAGAGTGAGAGGAGCGTTGGTGTTGGCACGACGACACGCTGATACAGGACGTTACACTGCCACCTTTCCCTTCTTCTGTTCGTTTTCCTCCCTCGCACTTCCCCCTTCTCTCTCCATCTCTGCATTTCCAACACAACACAGTAGCCAGGGCTAAAGATAGTTATTCCACTTTGACCCGATCTGCAGCTCTCCCCAGGAGAGCCCGGGTCCCACTAGTAAAACCTCATACAGTGCAGAATGTTCTCCTCTCTCCTGACTCCCCAGTCTCTATAAAAGGGGGGATAAAAACGGCAGAAGAGAATATTCAGCAAGCCCGAGCTCCCTCACTTTAAATCAGGATAAAAGAGTGAAATGGAAAATAATATCTGGAACAAACCCCTGGATGGTAGAGGCCTCTAATGGAAACACATGGCTGAAGGCTGAGGTGTTGTCAGCGAGCCGCCGTGCGACTCTCCTTTTTTGATAATCTGGCCTGCCATAAAATTAGAATAGCAAATACCTCCTGACAAAGATGCATGTTCCTCCTCCATTGTGTCATCATAAAAACCTCCACTGGTGACTAACCCGGACGCCGCAGCAAACTTCAATTTAAATTTACAGCGCCGCGAAAGGAGAAGTGATATGCACTCAAAAATTTTAATAACCTATTAAGTTACGACTTCAATTTCGTTTTATGAATATTTTCCTTGGGGAGCACCAGCCATCACCAGAGAAAGATAGAAATTTAAAAAAGATAAATAGCGCCATTAATCTACAACATTTCTCTTCCATTATCCTTGAAAATGAGGAGTTATTTTTGCTCAGATCCTTTCGTAATTAGCTCCTTACAGTTGATTCACTAGCCAGAAAATGACCATGTTCAGAAAATTACAAATTTGTCATTAAGTGGAATTTAACATAATATCATTTATCTTTATATATTCCCTTCCTGACAAGCGGCAGCCTTGGATGTTGATCAGTCTTTGTGTGTCAAAGCTTGTGTGCTGTGAGCTGTGTGCTGTGTGCTGTGTGCTGTGTGCTGTGTGTAAGGAAGGAATGAGCAGTAATCTACCAGGAGAAGGAGTCTTAACACGAGGCCGTGTTACCAGGTGACAATACAGCGATTTAGGGTTTCTTTCAGAATAGTGTCCTACTAACGGTACAGTCATAGGAAAGAGAGGCTTGACAGTTGTGTTGAACTGAGAATTGTAACAGCACGTAGGCTAATTCAGTTCACCTCATTCACTGGTGACTGCTGACGTAAGAGTTACAACATTCAATGAGTTTCATGTAAACGTTTAAATGTTCGTCCTCTCACATCTGACTTAGTCTACAGTATTTTCTGCTCCCTGATAACGGTGGGTCTGCAAAGCCAAGTTGTTCCACAAAATACTTTGTCTAGCCTACGCTTAATACAATATGTGTAATATTACCGTAACTGTAAACAAAGCACAAGATACCGTTTATCCAAATAACAATAACACAACCACCAATAAAAACACATATTTCACAGAGGAAGAAATATGAATCATTTATTGAAATAATAGTTTCTAGTCATTTAGAAAATATGTGTATTGGGGACAGACAGTTCTGTGGTGCTGCTGTTCCTGCTGCTGTGTGTGTTCTGTCATTTGTCAGTTTTACCACACAACTAAAATGTAGACTATGGACGGTCATCATCTGAGAGCCCACACGCACGGCACACAGCAGGCTCTCCATTAACACTTAATTGATCATCAGAAGGAATGGGGAAAAAGAAATGGACTTGATAATGACGAGGAAGGAGAGAAGCCATTTTGTACAAGTCCCATTACTGTGTAACAACATTCTTGTTTAGTTATTACTCTCCCTGTGACTAAGAGAATGGGAGGTTTATGGTCACATGCTGTATTTTTACAACGTCGTCAAGTCTGTCCGCATCTTCCAACTGTGTCCCACTACTGTAGGAGCACTAAAGACATTGAAGGTCTTACCACATGCACTATCTAGTTATTTAGGCCTTTTGGGGGTGTCTACGAGTGGTATTGTGGTACTGTGCAAAAGAAAAAATACAAATATCATACTTTTCTAGTTTAGTCTACATCTTCCATGTGTGTACTGTATGATTACCACAGAAACAACGGTTGAACTTTTCTAGTTTAGTCTACATCTTCCATGTGTGTACTGTATGATTACCACAGAAACAACGGTTGAACTTTTCTAGTTTAGTCTACATCTTCCATGTGTGTACTGTATGATTACCACAGACACAACGGTTGAATGCTTAACCATTTCAAAACCTACAAACAGTTGTGCCTAGAGAAGGAAGACGATATTGTGAAAGTAAACTCAACGCAAAACAGAAGGATTTCGTACAACAACAACAACAACAAAAAAGATAGTAAATGAAGATAATATGGTTCAGTTTTTTTCAACAGGATCACACTGAATCGCCATGAGAAATTCAACGATGCAAAGTCCATGTCTAATATGGAGAACGATCCCGTTGTTTCTGCATTGTGTGGTGGATGTGGTGATAATACGGCCAAATTGGGCATCCTTGTAGTACAATAGAGCCTTCATTCAAATCAAGTGGTTAATGCAGGCGCTGGCTAGGCTCGTCACCCATGCCTGCTCCCCAAAAGCACATTACTGGTAGATTTAAAGCTAATAAACTCATTTCATAATAATATGTGCGGCTGGGCTGGTAATAAATCATTAAGGGACTTCTTGTTCCCTTGATATAGTATTGAGGCACTGACCCCAATCAGCATGTGTGACAAATATTTGGAATTACGGTGGGGAGTTGATTAATTTAACCAAAAGCCTATAGATTCTCTGAGTGAGATGATGATGCGTTCATACAGTGCCGGGTTCCTCTCTAGGTTTCTTCCTACTGTAGTGAGTTTCTCCTGGCCAATGTGATCTAGGGGGCGGGTTCCTCTCTAGGTTTCTTCCTACTGTAGTGAGTTTCTCCTGGCCAATGTGATCTAGGGGGCGGGTTCCTCTCTAGGTTTCTTCCTACTGTAGTGAGTTTCTCCTGGCCAATGTGATCTAGGGGGCGGGTTCCTCTCTAGGTTTCTTCCTACTTTAGTGAGTTTCTCCTGGCCAATGTGATCTAGGGGGCGGGTTCCTCTCTAGGTTTCTTCCTACTGTAGTGAGTTTCTCCTGGCCAATGTGATCTATCTAGGGTAGGGCTGGCCAATGTGATCTAGGGGGCGGGTTCCTCTCTAGGTTTCTTCCTACTGTAGTGAGTTTCTCCTGGCCAATGTGATCTAGGGGGCGGGTTCCTCTCTAGGTTTCTTCCTACTGTAGTGAGTTTCTCCTGGCCAATGTGATCTAGGGGGCGGGTTCCTCTCTAGGTTTCTTCCTACTGTAGTGAGTTTCTCCTGGCCAATGTGATCTAGGGGGCGGGTTCCTCTCTAGGTTTCTTCCTACTGTAGTGAGTTTCTCCTGGCCAATGTGATCTAGGGGGCAGGTTCCTCTCTAGGTTTCTTCCTACTGTAGTGAGTTTCTCCTGGCCAATGTGATCTAGGGGGCGGGTTCCTCTCTAGGTTTCTTCCTACTGTAGTGAGTTTCTCCTGGCCAATGTGATCTAGGGGGCGGGTTCCTCTCTAGGTTTCTTCCTACTGTAGTGAGTTTCTCCTGGCCAATGTGATCTAGGGGGCGGGTTCCTCTCTAGGTTTCTTCCTACTGTAGTGAGTTTCTCCTGGCCAATGTGATCTAGGGGGCGGGT
>NW_027260815.1:0-10000 GCF_045791955.1 Oncorhynchus clarkii lewisi
AGGAAGGCCCTTTACATAGAATAGATGTAATGACGCATGTCAACACAGCAAGCTGAAGCCTGGATAAAAACTGCTATTCACACCATTAGCCCCGTAGAAAGTGAATAGAAAACTTTGCAGGCGAGCCACTTAGGGTAAACAACATTTCCCAAGGCAGTCAGGACAGATCTAGGGCCTGAGGTTATCCATACCTCAATCAAACCAATAGGATAGGCTATATTTGAAAAACTATGCACACATTGACATTAGATAGAATTGCCCCATAACCCCTATTTTACACTTCAGAGCCCTAGGTGGGATTATAAGGCAAATGAGATGCAAAATATAATATGGAAGTATTGGAATTTGGAACAAATGATCAGTTTACACACTTATATATACTATACACATACTGCCTTTCAGCCGTCAAGCACTGTCGGCTTGCAAAACAGCTAACTTTCATTATCAGTAATAGTCAAACAATGAAAAGCCGTTGTTTGGGGCCCTGATAGAGAACCTCACAGAAATACAATGAAAAGCCGTTGTTTGGGGCCCTGATAGAGAACCTCACAGAAATACAATGAAAAGCCGTTGTTTGGGGCCCTGATAGAGAACCTCACAGAAATACAATGAAAAGCCGTTGTTTGGGGCCCTGATAGAGAACCTCACAGAAATACAATGAAAAGCCGTTGTTTGGGGCCCTGATAGAGAACCTCACAGAAATACAATGAAAAGTCGTTGTTTGGGGCCCTGATAGAGAACCTCACAGAAATACAATGAAAAACCGTTGTTTGGGGCCCTGATATGACTAGAATGGTTCTTCCTATAATTAGAATGATCAATATGACTAGAATTGTTCTTCCTATAATTAGAATGATCAATATGACTAGAATGGTTATTCCTATAATCAGCCTGTCATGATAGGGTTATTGTATGTCATATGCAAACTAGGAATATGAGTAGATCAGCCAACCTCTATGTCCATAACTGACCCCAGTCTGTCTGTAGGTAGTTTACCAGTCCCTTGGTGCAGCAACTGACCTCACTGCCTCTATCACACAGAATGGGACTGCCCCTCAGGTCTGCAGCTGGCCTCACTTCCTCTATCTCTATCACACAGAATGGGTCTGCCCCTCAGGTCTGCAACTGGCCTCACTGCCTCTATCTCCTGAAGCAGGCCTTGGTAACAGGGGCGGCAGGGTAGCCTAGTGGTTAGAGCGTTGGACTAGTAACAAGTTCAAACCCCCGAGCTGACAAGGTACAAGGTACAAATCTGTCGTTCTGCCCCTGAACAGGCAGTTAACCCACTGTTCCTAGGCCGTCATTGAAAATAAGAATTTGTTCTTAACTGACTTGCCTGGTTAATTAAAGGTAAAATACAAACAAAAAAAAACAGATTAGATTCCCATCACACACAGTCTACCTGAAGCAGGCCTAGGTAACAGATTAGATTCCCATCACACAGTCTACCTGAAGCAGGCCTAGGTAACAGATTAGAATCCCATCACACACAGTCTACTTGAAGCAGGCCTAGGTAACAGATTAGACTCCCATTACACAGTCTACCCGAAGCAGGTCTAGGTAACAGATTAGAATCCCATCAAGCAGTCTACCTGAAGCAGGTCTAGGTAACAGATTAGAATCCCATCACACAGTCTACCTGAAGCAGGCCTAGGTAACAGATTAGAACCCCATCACACAGTCTACCTGAAGCAGGCCTAGGTAACAGATTAGAATCCCATCACACAGTCTACCTGAAGCAGGCCTAGGTAACAGATTAGACTCCCATTACACAGTCTACCCGAAGCAGGTCTAGGTAACAGATTAGAATCCCATCACGCAGTCTACCTGAAGCAGGTCTAGGTAACAGATTAGAATCCCATCACACAGTCTACCTGAAGCAGGCCTAGGTAACAGATTAGAACCCCATCACACAGTCTACCTGAAGCAGGCCTAGGTAACAGATTAGAATCGCATCACACAGTCTGCTAGGAAGGAGTGGTGGAGGGATGGACGCCACTCAGACAGACAGACTCTACGTCTCTGTCTTTTAATGACATGTGTGTTTGATGAGGTGTGACCACGAGGGAGGGTTTGGAAGGAGCCAGGATAGGCAGAAGTTAGTAGCTGTTGTGTGTGTGTGTGTGTGTGTGTGCGCGTATGTGTGTGTTCTCTCTCCAGTGTGTGGTTATTTGCACACCCTTCTCTTGCCCGGTGCAGTCGGTCTGTGTTGTGGCCTGACCTCAGATTATAGGGTCTGTCTGTCTGTCTGTCTGCTGTGTTTCACCCTGCTGTCGTCACAGGGTGGTGGATATGTTACTACCCTCTCATATGAATTCCTCTCCGTTCAGACCAGATCTACAGCCTATCTGTATCACAGTGAGACAGACCAGCTAGACAGTCGTATGTCATTGTGGATGAGAGCTACTCTCCATGTTTTTATTTGGCCAGTTTCAACAACAATACATATGTCTGTCATATATTTACAGTCGTCTGGTGGCTGTATGCAGACTGAAGGCAGAGACGCTGTCTGCTGGTGACTCATGCAGCGCGCGCGTGTGTGTGTTCGTGTGTGAGGCAGACTCAATCCAACCTCAATCCAACCTACCTGAATTGACTGAAGAGCTTGTGCATTATGTTGTATGGATGGTTCTGTTCTGACTTACATGATGTTGTTGGTACCCTGGTGGTTCTGTTCTGTCTTACATGATGTTGTGTTGTTGGTACCCTGATGGTTCTGTTCTGACTTACATGGTGTTGTGTTGTTGGTACCCTGATGGTTTTGTTCTGACTTACATGATGTTGTGTTGTTGGTACCCTGATGGTTCTGTTCTGTCTTACATGATGTTGTGTTGTTGGTACCCTGATGGTTCTGTTCTGACTTACATGGTGTTGTGTTGTTGGTACCCTGATGGTTCTGTTCTGACTTACATGATGTTGTTGGTACCCTGATGGTTCTGTTCTGACTTACATGATGTTGTTGGTACCCTGGTGGTTCTGTTCTGTCTTACATGATGTTGTGTTGTTGGTACCCTGATGGTTCTGTTCTGTCTTACATGATGTTGTGTTGTTGGTACCCTGATGGTTCTGTTCTGACTTACATGGTGTTGTTGGTACCCTGATGGTTCTGTTCTGTCTTACATGATGTTGTGTTGTTGGTACCCTGATGGTTCTGTTCTGACTTACATGGTGTTGTTGGTACCCTGATGGTTCTGTTCTGTCTTACATGATGTTGTGTTGTTGGTACCCTGATGGTTCTGTTCTGACTTACATGATGTTGTGTTGTTGGTACCCTGATGGTTCTGTTCTGACTTACATGATGTTGTTGGTACCCTGATGGTTCTGTTCTGACTTACATGATGTTGTTGGTACCCTGGTGGTTCTGTTCTGTCTTACATGATGTTGTGTTGTTGGTACCCTGATGGTTCTGTTCTGACTTACATGATGTTGTTGGTACCCTGATGGTTCTGTTCTGACTTACATGATGTTGTTGGTACCCTGGTGGTTCTGTTCTGTCATACATGATGTTGTGTTGTTGGTACCCTGATGGTTCTGTTCTGACTTACATGGTGTTGTGTTGTTGGTACCCTGATGGTTCTGTTCTGACTTACATGATGTTGTGTTGTTGGTACCCTGATGGTTCTGTTCTGTCTTACATGATGTTGTGTTGTTGGTACCCTGATGGTTCTGTTCTGACTTACATGATGTTGTGTTGTTGGTACCCTGATGGTTCTGTTCTGACTTACATGATGTTGTTGGTACCCTGATGGTTCTGTTCTGACTTACATTATGTTGTTGGTACCCTGGTGGTTCTGTTCTGTCTTACATGATGTTGTGTTGTTGGTACCCTGATGGTTCTGTTCTGACTTACATTATTTTGTTGGTACCCTGATGGTTCTGTTCTGACTTACATGATGTTGTTGGTACCCTGGTGGTTCTGTTCTGTCTTACATGATGTTGTGTTGTTGGTACCCTGATGGTTCTGTTCTGACTTACATGGTGTTGTGTTGTTGGTACCCTGATGGTTTTGTTCTGACTTACATGATGTTGTGTTGTTGGTACCCTGATGGTTCTGTTCTGTCTTACATGATGTTGTGTTGTTGGTACCCTGATGGTTCTGTTCTGACTTACATGATGTTGTGTTGTTGGTACCCTGATGGTTCTGTTCTGACTTACATGATGTGATGTTGTTGGTACCCTGGTGGTTCTGTTCTGTCTTACATGATGTTGTGTTGTTGGTACCCTGATGGTTCTGTTCTGACTTACATGGTGTTGTGTTGTTGGTACCCTGATGGTTTTGTTCTGACTTACATGATGTTGTGTTGTTGGTACCCTGATGGTTCTGTTCTGTCTTACATGATGTTGTGTTGTTGGTACCCTGATGGTTCTGTTCTGACTTACATGATGTTGTGTTGTTGGTACCCTGATGGTTCTGTTCTGACTTACATGATGTGATGTTGTTGGTACCCTGATGGTTCTGTTCTGTCTTACATGATGTTGTGTTGTTGGTACCCTGATGGTTCTGTTCTGACTTACATGGTGTTGTGTTGTTGGTACCCTGATGGTTCTGTTCTGACTTACATGATGTTGTGTTGTTGGTACCCTGATGGTTCTGTTCTGACTTACATGATGTTGTGTTGTTGGTACCCTGATGGTTCTGTTCTGTCTTACATGATGTTGTGTTGTTGGTACGCTGATGGTTCTGTTCTGACTTTCCTTTTTGTTGTGTTGCTGGTACCCTGATGGTTCTGTTCTGACTTACATGATGTTGTGTTGTTGGTACCCTGATGGTTCTGTTCTGTCTTACATGATGTTGTGTTGTTGGTACCCTGATGGTTCTGTTCTGACTTACATGATGTTGTGTTGTTGGTACCCTGATGGTTCTGTTCTGACTTACATGATGTTGTGTTGTTGGTACCCTGATGGTTCTGTTCTGTCTTACATGATGTTGTGTTGTTGGTACCCTGATGGTTCTGTTCTGTCTTACATGATGTTGTGTTGTTGGTACCCTGATGGTAATCAGGTAGACTAAACTGTATGGAGGGCAGATAGCCTGTATTCTGTTAATTTCTACTGGCTAGTCTATATGGCCATCAGTCTATCACCCCAAATGACCTCACGACACCATTCACTTCAGTCATTCTTTGCAATTTCCTCTACTCTCCCTCCCCCACCTCCTCCCCTACCGTCCTCTCCCCTCCTCCTCCTCCTCCTCTGTCCTGTGTAGTTATTGAGAGGAGGCTGGGCTGGTGTTGTGTCAGGTTACCATACAGTATACGGCTGGGCCCTCAATGAAGTCTCTATTTCTATCAATGAAGTCTCTCTATTTCTATCAATTAAGTCTCTCTATTTCTCTCAATGAAGTCTCTCTATTTCTCTCAATGAAGTCTGTCTCTCCCTCTCTCTCTCACAATGAAGTCTCTCTATTTCTCTCATAATGAAGTCTCTCGCTCTCTCTCTCTCTCTCATAATGAAGTCTCTCTATTTCTCTCAATGAAGTCTCTCTATTTCTCTCATAATGAAGTCTCTCTCTCTCTCTCTCATAATGAAGTCTCTCTCTCTCTCAATGAAGTCTCTCTATTTCTCTCAATGAAGTCTCTCTATTTCTCTCAATGAATTCTGTCTCTCCCTCTCTCAATGAAGTCTCTCTCTCTCTCATAATGAAGTCTCTCTCTCTCTCATAATGAAGTCTCTATTTCTCTCAATGAAGTCTCTCTATTTCTCTCAATGAAGTCTCTCTCCCTCTCTCTCTCCCAATGACGTCTCTCTCTCTCTCAATGAAGTCTCTCTCTCTCTCAATGAAGTCTCTCTCTCTCTCAATGAAGTCTGTCTCTGTCTCTCTCTGTGTCTCTCTCTCTCTCTGAAGTCTCTCTCTCTCTCTCAATGAAGTCTGTCTCTCTCTGTCTCTCTCTCTCTCTCTCTCTCAATGAAGTCTATCTCCCAATGAAGTCTCTCTCTCTCTCTCAATGAAGTCTCTCTCTCCCAATGAAGTCTCTCTCTCTCTCTCAATGAAGTTCTCTCTCTCTCTCTCTCTCTCTCAATGAAGTCTCTCTCTCTCAATGAAGTCTCTCTCTCTCAATGAAGTCTCTCTCTCTCAATGAAGTCTCTCTCTCCCAATGAAGTCTCTCTCTCCCAATGAAGTCTCTCTCTCCCAATGAAGTCTCTCTCTCTCTCTCTCTCTCTCTCTCTCTCTCAATGAAGTCTCTATCTCTCTCTCTCTCTCTCTCTCAATGAAGTCGCTCTCTCTCAATGAAGTCTCTCTCTCTCAATGAAGTCTCTCTCTCTCTCAATGAAGTCTCTCTCTCTCAATGAAGTCTCTCTCTCTCTCTCAATGAAGTCTCTCTCTCTCAATGATGTCTCTCTCTCTTTCTCTCAATGAAGTCTCTCTCTCTCAATGAAGTCTCTCTCTCTCTCAATGAAGTCTCTCTCTCTTTCTCTCAATGAAGTCTCTCTCTCAATGAAGTCTCTCTCTCTCAATGAAGTCTCTCTCTCTTTCTCTCAATGAAGTCTCTCTCTCAATGAAGTCTCTCTCTCTCTCAATGAAGTCTCTCTCTCTTTCTCTCAATGAAGTCTCTCTCTCAATGAAGTCTCTCTCTCTCAAGGAAGTCCCTCTCTCTCTCAATGAAGTCTCTCTCTCTCTCTCTCTCTCAATGAAGTCTCTCTCTCTAAATGAAGTCTCTCTCTCTCTTTCTCTCAATGAAGTCTCTCTCTCAATGAAGTCTCTCTCTCTCTCTCAATGAAGTCTCTCTCTTTCTTTCTCTCAATGAAGTCTCTCTCTCAATGAAGTCTCTCTCTCTCTCAATGAAGTCCCTCTCTCTCTCAATGAAGTCTCTCTCTCTCTCTCTCTCTCTCTCTCTCTCTCTCAATGAAGTCTCTCTCTCTCAATGAAGACTCTCTCTCTCTCAATGAAGTCTCTCTCTCCCAATGAAGTCTCTCTCTCCCAATGAAGTCTCTCTCTCTCAATGAAGTCTCTCTCTCCCAATGAAGTCTCTCTCTCTCTCTCTCTCTCTCTCTCTCTCTCTCTCAATGAAGTCTCTATCTCTCTCTCTCTCTCTCTCAATGAAGTCGCTCTCTCTCAATGAAGTCTCTCTCTCTCAATGAAGTCTCTCTCTCTCTCAATGAAGTCTCTCTCTCTCTCAATGAAGTCTATCTCTCTCAATGAAGTCTCTCTCTCTCTCTCAATGAAGTCTCTCTCTCTCAATGAAGTCTCTCTCTCTTTTTCTCAATGAAGTCTCTCTCTCTCAATGAAGTCTCTCTCTCTCTCTCAATGAAGTCTCTCTCTCTTTCTCTCAATGAAGTCTCTCTCTCAATGAAGTCTCTCTCTCAATGAAGTCTCTCTCTCTTTCTCTCAATGAAGTCTCTCTCTCAATGAAGTCTCTCTCTCTCTCTCAATGAAGTCTCTCTATCTTTCTCTCAATGAAGTCTCTCTCTCAATGAAGTCTCTCTCTCTCTCTCAATGAAGTCCCTCTCAAATTCAAATTCAAGTTGCTTTATTGGCATGAAAAACATTGTGTCAATATTGCCAAAGCAACAATGTATACAATATACATTGTAACAAAATTATAAATGATAGCAAATAATAATATAAAATGGTAGTAAATAATAATACAAAAATAAATACAATAAAATGGTAACAGTCTACAGTAAACATTAATAATTATAGTAATAACAATAATAGTAATAATAAGTAAGTTACTGTTTACTATGCAGATGTTATTATTCAGTGTCCCTCAGGCTATGGCAGGAAAATACATATTTGGCTGCAAGAGGAGCCATTGCTCCTTCGCCCATGAGTATTCTTAGTTTTTCCTCTGGGTTCAATTTGTAAAAATGTGGAATATATGTAGTCATTTCTGTGAATAATGAATCTCTTTGTGAGGAATATTTATCACAGTAAAGGAGAAAGTGCATCTCTGTCTCTACCTCCCCTGTCATGCAGTGACCACATACACGCTCTTCTTTGGGTAGCCATGTCTTTTTATGTCTGCCGGTTTCTATTGCCAATCGGTGGTCACTCAGCCTGTACTTGGTAAGGATCTGTCTCTGCTTCGTATCTCTGACAGAGTAGAGATAATCAGCCAATTCATATTCTCTGTTTAGGGTCAGATAGCAATTTAGTCGGCTTTGGGATTTTGTTTCATTTTTCCAGTATTGTAAGTATGATTCCTTTGATTGGTTCATGATTTTGTTTATTGGAATTCTTTCTTTTGAAGCAGTGCTGGTGTCAGCTTGATTGGTGAGGTCCAACACCAGCTGACTGAGAGGGCTCGTTTCTGGGCTCAGCTCTTGGGCTTGAAGTGCTTTAAATTGCAGACTCGAATTTGGACTTGAATTTAGATGTAGCCAAAATTTTAATGATCTTTTCTGTATTTTCATTATTACTGGAAAACGGCCCAATTCTGCCCTACATGCATTAGTTGGTGTATTTCTCTGGACTTGTAGAATTTTCCGACAGAATTCTGCATGTAGGGTTTCAATTGGATGTTTGTCCCACATTTTAAAATCCAGTTTATTGAGTGGCCCCCAAACCTCACTTCCATAAAGTGCTATTGGTAGGATTACACTGTCAAATATTTTAGTCCAAATTCTAATTGGGATGTTGATTTTGAATAATTTCATTTTTATTGCATACATTGCTCTGCGGGCTTTTTCTTTGAGTGCCTTCACTGCCATATTAAAGTTTCCCGATGCAGATATGGTCAGACCAAGGTAGGTGTAATTTTTTGTGTGTTCAATTAAGGTGTTGTTCAGGGTGAATTTACATTTTTGTTTCTGACATCTGGGTTTTTTTTGGAAAATCATGATTTTAGTTTTTTGGAAATTTACTGCCAGGGCCCAATTATGGCAATATTGCTCCAGAATATTAATGTTTTGTTGAAGACCTTCTTTGGTTGGTGATAGAAGTACCAAGTCATCAGCATATAGCAGGTATTTCACCTCTGTGTCAAATAGTGTGAGTCCTGGGGCTGGAGATTGGTCCAACATGTCTGCTAATTCATTGATATAAATGTTGAAAAGATTTGGACTCAAATTGCAGCCTTGTCTCACACCTCGACATTGTGAAAAAAATTCTGTTCTTTGGTTTTTGATTTTTATTGCACACTTATTTTCTGTGTACATACATTTTATTAAGTCATACACCTTACCACCAAGCCCACTTTGTAGAATTTTGTAGAATAGCCCTTCGTGCCAAATCGAATCAAATGCTTTTTTAAAGTCAATAAAGCAAGCAAAGATTTTGCCCTCTTTTTTTTGGTGGACGTGTTTATTAATTAGTGTGTGTAAGGTGTATATATGGTCAGTAGTGCGATGGTTAGGGAGAAAGCCAATTTGACATTTACTTATTACATTTTTTTCTTGAAGAAAGGTTTGAATTCTTGAATTCAAAATGCTACAGAAAATCTTTCCCAAGTTACTGTTGACGCAAATTCCCCTGTAATTATTGGGGTCTGATTTGTCTCCACTTTTGTGGATAGGGGAGATGAGCCCCTGGTTCCAGACATCAGGGAAGCAGCCAGAAGTTAAAACCATGTTGAACAATTTAAGCACAGCATTTTGCAACTCAGGTGTGCTGTTTTTCAGCATTTCATTTCTGATGTTGTCTACACCACAAGCCTTTTTTGATTTAATAGATTTTAGCTTTTCATTTAGTTCTTGTTGGGTTATTGGGTAATCTAATGGATTTTGGTTGTTTTTAATGACTGATTCCAGGATGTTCAATTTTTCTTTAATTTCTAATTGGTTCTGGTTTAAGTCTTTTTGTGGGATGTTTTTGTATAGATTATCAAAGTAAGTTTTCCAAATTCCTACATCTTGTATGGCTAATTCTTGTGGCTTTGTTGTGCTTAAATTGTTCCACATGTCCCAGAACTGATTTTGGTCAATTGCGTTTTCAATTTCATCAAGTGTCTTGTTGGTATAATTCAATTTCTTGCATTTCAGTGTTTGTTTATACTGTTTCAGAGTTTCAAAGTATTCATATCGTAGCTCTGGGTTGTTTTGCTGCTTATGTTTTTTGTTT